>NW_020450653.1:615785-835524 GCF_003343035.1 Apteryx rowi
GTGGTGCATCCCACACTGCCCTCCACAGGTTCACACCCAAGGTGCGGGTCCCTGCATGGGGTGCATCCTGCACTGCCCTCCACAGGTTCACACCCAAAGTGTGGGTCCCTGCATGGGGTGCATCCTGCACTGCCCTCCATGGGTTCACAACCGAGATGTGAAACCCTCACATGTAGTGCATCCCATTTGGCCACACAACGGGAAGGATGCTCCGTCAGGCCTGGGTGGAGGTTGCAATGCCAGCCAGGTGACTCTGGCAGTGTCAGATCAGGTTTTAGCTGCTGTTCTGTTATTCTCTTCTTTCTCCCAAATAGTAAAAATGTCCATGGTCCTTTTATACTTCTTTTTAAGCTGACTCATGTGTTCAAAAAACTCTTGGTAATCCCCTGGTTACCATTTAATCTGGTGGTCATAATCATCTTCTGTGCTAGCATTCTCAGTATTTGGGCAAACAGCCTCTGGGACTGTTTTGGCCAATTCATTCACACATCATATACCCACATTCCTGCCTTCTATGCTGCGGTGAGGAGAAGAGGCCAGCAAGAGAGCTGAGCTGCAGGGTGCGTACGAGTTTATTGGAGGGCTCTGCTTCACCTGCTCAAAGTGAGTGTGGGGGAAATCCTAGCACCACTGCCAAGAAATAAGAAGCAGTGTGCATCATTTCCAGTGCTACAGGGTCTCATATATCCATACAGGAAAAGATTACAAGCCTATTCAGTAAATGTTTTGACTTAAGGTCAGTCTTAAACATCCATGTATTCATTCGTTGGTCTAAGCAGAGAGTAGGCTACTGGGAATGAGGCTGCCGAAGTAGGATAGTGAATTCATTACAGTGTCTTTGCCTTGCGATAACCAACTGCATTTTGTTATCTTTCTTCTAATTTCCACACTCTTTATGCAATTCCACTAAAGTGATTACCAATGTTTGAATAAATGGCAGATTTACTGCATATTGTAAAATAAATCATTCCTTTAAGTCATTGTTCTAATCAAATGTATCTACTCTGGAATGCAAGCAATTGGTATTTATCGTCATTTCACTATGAGGTGTGAGAAAGCATTTAATTTTTTATTTCTTTGTTTGCATTTTATTTTTCTGTCAAATACTGAAGCATGATGGACAGTTTAAAGGTAATTGAATGTAGCTCAGGAACTGAGTAATAAATATCTAGCCAATGTTTCCTTCTGAATAAAATTTAAAAAAAGAAATAAAATTCTGAACTTGATTTAGTACAAGCTTTCTTTGGTAACTTTGGTTAGCTTGCCTGAAAACAGATTTGGAGATTTGGACCCAACAAGAAAACAAATACAGTTGAAGAGGTAGCTGTGTATATTTTGCAAATTTAATTCCTTTTATTTTGAAAAAGATTTTAGTTTTGTTGAAAAAAAAAGCATATAATGGATAGATGGTCAACTCTACTGGCGTTAGTAAATCAAAACTGAATATTTGTACACTTACTTATTTTTCAGTTTGCATAAATCATTGTTTTTATTTAAAAAACAGACATTTTCAGCAACTGCAGACATATGGCACCTTTAAAACCCTTCAAGTGACTTTAGAACAACTGTGTGTGACTGATGTCAACCGCTTTACATCTAAAATTGCCTTTTAAAAACTAATAAAACATTAATTAAGGTTCACCTAGTATAATTCTGTTATGAATTATAAACTAAAAATTATAATATGCTAATGTTGGCAAGAACACTGAGGAGCAAGTAATAATGTCCAGAGTTTTCTACATTAGCAGAGTTATGTAAAAGCTGATTTGACAGTATTTGGCAGAAGGAAATGTTTATAATCCTTATTAAGTTTTATCAGCCTTTTCCCTTTAAAAGCTTTTAAGTCTACTTGGATTTGCAGTGTCTTCACTTCATCTCGCTGAGGCCTAGATTCTGTTTTATATACGCTGGAGTAAAACAATAGTAATTCCATGGAAATCATTGGCACATAGCGTATGTAAAACAAGATTAGATTTGGATTCAGGATCAGTTAGATTTCACCAGAAGACAAGATCGTGATGAGGAAAGCAGATAACAGCTTGCATTCCACACTCTTTATTCCACTTCATTTCTGACAGATTATTTGTAGAATTTCTTACATTATCCACAGAGCAGTAAAGAACATTTGGAGAGTTGTTTCATTTGAATTTATTTCAAAATGTAGAAATTATTCATGAATTTTCTTTAAAGGTTTATTTAAAAAAATGGCACTTGAATTTTTTAAATGGAATTAGCTAATTCTCACTTTATAATAAACTCAAAAAGACAACTGCTATCCTGTTGTTAGAAGCTATGAGGAAGTTCCTGGTAATTCTAACCTATTTTAGTCAAATTTTACCCCCAAGCTTTACAAAGATCTTGCCATCCTTTTGTTTGGTGTCTCCTTTTTTCTCCGGAGTTCTACTTTTAGACAGATGCAGCACTGCTACTTTGCATCTTACTCCTCTACACCTCAGAACCCACTCAGCATCTAGGTGCTGCCCAATCCAGAAGGCAAAGGTGGAACATCAGTAACAAGACTGGTGTCCTAGTAAAATGTAATGTGTCTCCTTTAGGATCCTAGCACCAAGATTAAAAACTGGCCTTGGTACAAGCTATCTGAATGCCCTGTCTACTAGATCATGAGCCATGTTCTCTTTACTGTGATCACATTAGCTATAGTGACCCTAAATGAGCCTTGCTTTTGGACAGAAACTGCTAGAGATGTGGCTGCTTTCTTCTATTGTAGCACATAGCAAGAGGTGCCTTCAAAGCCTGGAGATCAGTTCATACTGGGAACGGACCCAAGTGGTGATGTATGCTGTGAATTGATGCTATGTAAAGTCTGGATAAAATAAATTTATTTGGCTTACACTGGTTCTTGTTTTAGTTCAGAGAACAAAACATATCCCCTGAGTTCATGAGAGAGGTTAGTTGCCTGGAACTGCTCTCGATTCCTAGGATATTCTGCAACCTCTTTTATCACTTGAGCTGCTGCTTAGAAGAGTTTCAAAGGAAGAAGTCACCAGGTATCAATTTATGAAGGCGGAAAGAGTATCTTAGTGTCCTGCATTAGTTCTGGCTGATAAGTTTTTGTTTCCTGTAATACAATCCACACTGATCAGCTTTGCAAACCCTGCAACAAGAGGCTGTCTGCCCTGGAATTCATGGCCATTATTGATTATTTTGGGTGAGAAGTAAAACTGATATTTTGGAGCTTGTCTTTACATCTGAGGTAGGGGGGAGATGCTACATGCATCTCTTCTAGGACTCTATTTTTAAACAAAACTAATTAAAAATAATGATTCCTGTATTTAAGAAATTCTGGTGCTTAAAAATGAGAGAAGTTCATTTAATAGTGCTTTAAAATGGGTTAGCATTGGTAGAATAACAGTGCTTGGGTAGCTTAAGATTTTAATTAAGGTGATAATTGTGTTTATTTTTAAAATGAAATGCTTCATAACTTGAGTTGTTTGTTTGCAAAGATCAGAAAAATCAATATGTTGCATTTACACTCCCAAACCAGAATCAGTGTTGTGAGATAATAAAACTTTATTTTCACTCTAATGGTATTTTCAATGCTATTTGCACCAAGAGAACACATTTGTGGTGCCTGAGGTGTGGTTTGTGCATAACTACTACAGTCCTTGCTGTGTGGATCTCAGCAGGGATTTCTCTTTATATGCTCATCATGTAACTTTTATTGGTGCGATTTGGATAGGCTGATTTATGCTGGTGGAAACTTCTTTCTTCTTCCCTCTTCCTCGAGTTTTGTTTTTATTATTTCTTTATTTATTAAATTAAAATAAAAAGTTCAAGATTTATCTTGATATTATGACATCCCCATATTTCAAAGCCACAATAAGGAACAGAAGACATTTCAGAGAGCCTAAGCTAGGTCTCTCCAGAGGGTGACACAGAGCATCCTTTTATTTTCAACGACTATGTGGAAAAAGAAATCTAATTAAGGCACTACATGTGCCTTATGAATATTGCTTATTTTGCTTAGGTCTGGAGATATCTTCCTCTGATGAAACATTATAGTTTAAAATTCATAGTACTTCCTGGGAGTATATATTGTCCGTTTGCTTCACTAATTTCATTGCTATATATTATGAAAATATCTGATAGATGAAGTTGCTTGTAATTGTTTTAGTTCATTTGAAACATCTGGCTTGAACTTTTTGACTGTTAAGTAGCTGTATTTTTTCTTAAAGATTAGAGCTGAAATTTGCTGTTTCTGTTAACTATTTTTGAAAACTCAGTGGAGACCAAACACTAAACTTGCACAGGTTACTTGAAAAATTCTACTCTGCAGAAATGTCTTTGATTCGTTATTGGACATAGGCACTAGCTACTGGTTTTGTAGCATTTAATCCCTGTATTATAAATACAATCTAACCATTTGATGACTACAATAACAAATGTTCTGCTGCAAATATTTTAATTATTGATAAATAGATGTCTACATAGGACACCCCACAGCTATCAATGATATTTCCTTTATTGAAGCTACCAACCGGACAGCTTCAAAGCACCAGAATCCCAACAGTAGGCATGAGTGCACTGCAGTGAATTTCAAAAGTGGATTCGCAACAGGAGACTATTGATAAACCCTATTTCTTCCTACCCTCAACAGTCCTGGAGGTGACTGCTTAACAAGGACACCCTCTTCTACTGCAGATTCACGTGTGTGCTGGGGGGGTGGGGGAGAATCACCTTGAATCCTTGTCAAAGGAATTGTTTGCAAAACTAGTATCATAAAACTGCAAAAATAGCCTGGGACTACATGTAATTGTTGCCCACATACAGGCTAGCAGTTGCGATCAGTCTGCTGTTCTATGATGGTTAGATATTGTCATAAGCATCTCACAGAAAGAGTCTTGTATCCTCCGTGCAAGTGAGACAAACCAGACATTTAACCAGCACGTATAAAATGTCAGACATTGCAGGTTACATATAGGCATATGCATATACATACATACGTATATGTACATATACCTATACATATCTAAACATGTGTGTGTGTGTGTGTGTGTGTGTGTGTTTGAAAACTTGTAGAGTGCCATTCCCACAGGAAACACCACTCACATTAAACATCCAGTACATTTTGTGCATTTGGTTTATGGATTTCTTGTTGGAGCAAGAACATTTAGATAGGAGTCACAGAATCACAGAATGGTTGAGGTTGGAAGGGACCTCTGGAGATCATCTAGTCTGACCCCCCTGCTCAAGCAGGGTCACCTAGAGCACATTGCACAGGATTGCATCCAGGCGCGTTTTGAATATCTCCAGAGAAGGAGACTCCACAACCTCTCTGGGCAACCTGTTCCAGTGCTCTGTCACCCTCACAGTGAAGAAGTTTTTCCTCCTGTTCAGATGGAACTTGCTGTGTTTCAGTTTGTGCCCGTTGCCTCGCGTCCTGTCGCTGGACACCACTGAAAAGAGTCTGGCTCCATCCTCTTGACACCCTCCCTTCAGATACTTGTACACGTTCATAAGATCTCCTCTCAGCCTTCTCTCCTCCAGGCTAAACAGGCCCAGCTCTCTCAGCCTTTCCTCACAGGAGAGATGCTCCAGTCCCCTAATCATCTTGGTAGCCCTTCGCTGGACTTGCTCCAGTAAGAAGTAGAATAATGATCCATAGAGGCTTTCTCTTAAAAGTATGATCCTTCAAGAGGCATTTGATTTTGCCCCACTTTTATTTGTCTTTCAAGGTTATGCTTTCAGACTTGGTACAGGTTTGCCAAAGGACTGTATTTTCTATAAGAAGGAATATACATAGCTAAAAACATACTTGAGAAAGTCCTACTTCAGGAGAGAAAAATCCAATTCTTGTTTCAGAGCAACGTGTCAGAAGCAATATAATAGATCGTGGTCTCTGAGGAATGTTTCTTCCCTAAGATTAAAGAGGCAAAATGTTATGGAGCACAGAGAACTTGGTAATGTTTCATATCTATTTAGAGTTAATTAATAACTTGGAGAGCCTGTAATAATTTCATAAGTAGATTTTAATATCATGTCATTTTCTTGAAATTAGCAAAAATGTCCATCTCACAGTTATGTCAGGGACTCCAAAGTTATCTGCTATTGTGATTATCTCGACAGCTGTAAATAATTCCTAATAAGATGTAAAATAAACTTCTAACTTGTATTCATACAATTAGAAGTATTTTTTATTACTTTCAGAAAATGAAAAAGAGACACAGTGATAAGTAGAACTAATGAAGGGATTTATTTATCACTTCTCCTGATTTATGTTAATATGAGTGTGTCTGTAGCTTGAATTAGACTGTCTAATGCTGTTTGGTGGCCAGGATTAGAATTTCTCAAAGGCTTTGCATTCTCACATGATTTTCACTTCCATTCAGCTATTTTCCCCCTGGTAGTTTGAACCTGGATGTTAACACTAATTGCAGAACCCTGAATAGTTCATTTTAATCTTTAATAAGTTTACATCTTTTCAAATTGATTCTTGGAGTGCGAAATCTCTGTTGTCATTTCAGTTTAATGTCTTAGCCTTTCAGAATAGGAATATGAAATGAAGCTTTTTTTCCATTGTTTTAGAAGATGATTCAGCAACTGTTAACATCAGAAGGCATCGTGCCCTTTTCTTGACTTTAAACACAATTAATGCTCGTAATTATAAATCCCCTTTATCAGTGTCTATCAGTGCTGACACTGACTGATCTTGGCAAACACCAAGAGTAGACAAAGTCCATGTAGTTTTGTAAATGTCAATGTATGGCAACACCACGGGGAGCTGGCATCTTCCTGCACTGACAGAACGGAGGCTGTAATTAGAAATGAATGACAAGGTGCTTTTCATCTTTGATGAGGAAAGATTTTTGTGTCAAAATATCTCACCTCAGGAACAATTCTTCTCTAAGCATTTCTTGTCCTGAACACATTTTGCATAATAATAGAGGAGGGGGGAAGGGTAAATTATTGCACAGTGTTGCTAAGTGACAAAATAGCAGATGTTCTGCGTTTGCAGATAACAAATGTTTGAATGCTATCATATTGTGATATTGACAGATACCATTTGGAGGAAGCCTTAATATATTCACTACTTGAAAAAAAGTATAAAGAAAATCAAAGGTATTAAAATTTTTGAGGCCTTATGCATGGAACATTTTAAAATTACTTGACAAAATTAAATCATCTAGCACAGAAATGTGTTTAAAGGATTTGATCACATGAATCATAAGCAGTTTAAAATGATAAATGACCTGAATTATGTTTTCTTTATCTTTTAAATATCAGTAGACTTCCTGGTCAGTCAATAGAAGTGGTTCTAAATGCCATCCGGATTTGAGATGGTTAATAATTGGCCTAGTAAATGGATTTATGGCTGTTTGTATTATTTTAAATTCAATATGGGCTTTGAAGCACTATAAAAACACTGCAGAAAGGCATTCAGATGTTTTCAAAGAAGTATATAACTTCCATTTTCTACCGAGAAGTAATATAAAGAAGTAAAATGGCAATATCTGAAATTATAGCACATAAGAAGCAAGTTTGACTTTGATATGATGATGAATGCCCTAAATTTATATTAACTCCTGTGGATTTACAAGACTAATTGCTCAGTATGTCAAAGCTTAGAGAACAGGTTCGCTCTTGGTAGCAAATGTATTTGTTGAAAATTAGATATCACATGGGCTGCAACTTGAACTTTCTGATTTGTAGTTTATTTCTTCTGCTATTTACTAAAAATGTACAGCTTGATGAACACACAGCCAGTAGACCCCCTTGTTAGTCCCCTTCTCTATACCCCAATTCCTCATAAAGCCCCCCCCAAATGAAAACGAATGCCTGCTCAAGGTACAGTGTTTGTGCAACTAAATGATGCTTCTCTTGTATTAAGAAGCTTTCAAATTTAACTCAAATTGACTCTTCAAAGAGCCAAAGTACAACAGGTAGGCTCAAAGCAGGTCAGAGGGTGCTTGCAAGCTTTCTGGTCTGAATAACAGAAGACGACTGTGGATGTGTACATATAAATGTATCATTTACTAGATTTACTGAAGCAAGAATAAATGGTTGGTTCTTCCCTTCCACGGTAACATTTCTTGAGTGTGCTGCCAGTAGCGTTTTTGATAGTATCATGAATGAAAGTTTGAAGCTACAGTCTCTGGAAGCTTTTTACAGATGCTTGTTACCAACTTGCCATTTTGGCTGCAGTCTCAGCCTCCTTCTCATTTGCTTTGAAAAAGCGAAAATTACAAAGAAGTTCATGGAGTTTAATGGCATTACATCAGTATATAGATGATATAAATGTAGTTTGGATTAGGCTATCTTTTATTTAGATCTTTGCTGAAGAGACGCATTTTAATTCTCATTAATTTAATAATTCTCTTTCACTGATGGAATTTCAATATACAGTCTTTAATATGTGTTTATTAATCACAAATATGTGTTACCTACATTAATGCAGTATTTAGATTTTGAATATGCTTTTCAAAGTTTTATTACTTTGATTTCAAAACTGGCATACATAATTATGATCTATAGTCTTAAAACTTGAATCATCATCAAAAAAATTTTCCATATCTTTTTTTAAAAAATGCATATTGTATTAAGCACTCATTAGAAATAGACAACTAAGCAAATTAATTTACCATTGCTTGAAAAAATACTAGAACTTGTTCTGTCTATGCAAGCAATATCTGCCTGGATGCCCCAGGAAACGTGGTCACCAGTTATCCCCATTCTGCTCACGTTAACAGGTGGTAAAACTGACCAAACTGCAGAGAAAGATGTGCAAAAAAAAAAAAGAGGGGAAAGAAGATCATGCCAAAAGGAAGGGGAGGCCATTTCATAGGATGGAGTCTCTCTGTCTCAGTTACCAGATGGAGAGAGAAAGGAAAGATACTGGCTCTAACACTCACCTTCCTCCATCATTATGTTTGCCAAAAATTTTACAAAGCTCAGTGTCGCTACCCCATCTTCCCTTCCTGTACTGGAATATTTTTAGATGTTTTTGACAGCACTAAAAGTCTGACAGATTGCTTGTTTTAGGCTCAGGGAGAATTTTTTTTTTTCCTTTTTTACTTGTTGGGGCAAAATTGGCGTAGGCCTTGAAGAATTTTTTGCATTTTCATTCACCTTTCTCAGAGAATCAAGTAGACACAATTAATTTAAGAAGGCATTGGACAGGAGTTTACAGGAATTTTTAGCTTATCTGAAGCTAGCACTGGCCTTTCTGTGTATAGCCAAAGATGAGCAGACCTACATTGTGGGTTATATAACAAAGCCCTGTAATCCTTGCATTAGACGCACTGGGAAGTGCTTTGCAAATTAATGTGGCACACTTTTTAAAATCAGTCTGATGTCTGCTTTATTGCCTGTGCTAGACAAAAGCAGGGACAATTTCTGCGTATGTATATTTCATAGCCCTCAATAACTCCTTGGCAAAAATGGTGATGAAAAACAGGCTGTTTCAGCTTTACTTCTCTAGAATTCTTGCTGGCTTTGTTGGAAAATGGGATGCTTTATTTTGTATTTAGAATACATGTAAATTGAAAGCAATGTTCATTTCCTCAGAAACAAAACACGGACATTTGAATTTCATATTAGTGTCAATGAATGACTGTGGTTGTGCAAGATTAAAAATAGCAGTTTTGTGATTTAATGCTTTTATTCTGCACCTGAGCTACTATTTGGTGCTGACAGTGCATTTTGGAATGTAGATTTAGATGTCAATCAGATTTTTTTTTCTTTTGCCTGAATTAGAACTATAGGGTTTAGTCCCAAAGGCAAACAAAAAATGTCTATTGCAGACAATGCCAGACTTCCAAACAAGACACAGTCCAGACGGTTGACTCTGGTCAGACTGTAAGGATCATATTGTCCCCTAGTAACTGAACAGTCAATATTATATCTATGGAGAAAATTACTACTGTGGTGGACATACACTCAGTTTTTAAAGAGAAGGGACAATATATCAGATAGACAGAAGAAGGCTTATGAAATTGCTTTCATCTGTGCTCAGGATGGATGATTGCGGTTATTTTTGTGTAACGCTGAAATAAAGTTATTTAATATTTCTTTTTATTTCCATCACTTGTGGAGTTCTGTGCGTTATCTGTTCCATATCATCCATGTCTTTAGCAAATAAAGAATTAGCTTTTTTAAAGGCTTTGCTCTGGAGTCCTCATCAGAGTATTTTCATTCTTCAAGGCTATCAGTGAATTTATCTTTACAGTAGTTTTCTGAGGTGATGCTATATTATCCCCACTTCGCTAGGGAACGGGGCCGCAAATGATAGGCAACATTTCCAAAAGTGCTGACCAGTTTTTATGTTTTACCCAAGAAGGAAATTGTCTGGCTTTTTTTTTTTTTTCCATTTTTCTTAGCACTTTCAAAGAACTTAAATTCAGGGCAGAGCTCCTACTGATTTCAGTTTCAACTGCCAACACTTAGGACCCCTGCAAATTCAGCCTGAGCTGTCTGAAAACTATAATCCTATCTATTTCCAGTACACAGTACCAAAATGAGGTAGGGATCCTGTAGGAAATAATATATGATCATGTAACTAAAACTTGTATCAGAATGTCTACATATGCTAGAGTGATTTTGGGTGAGTCTGACACATTTTGCCTTTTAAGTTTTTTCTTTAGAGTACCATACTTGTGATGTATTCTTGTTTGCTCAGCAGGGTTTTTTTTTCAGGCAGTTAGGGATTTGGCGGGGGCGGGGGGGTCTTTCTTGGGGGTGGGGGGCAGTAATGTTCTGTTATATAGAAAAAAAAAAGTTAATCCCACCTCATCAGGCTGGGATATTTAGAAGTACTTGATCAAGGGATGTATGTAACTTGATAGCCGTAGAAAACTAGTCATTTCTTTTGTGCTAACCTCTAGAGAAGCCTTGTAGTTCACTGTGAGTTTCAGGAAATTTTGGCGTGCTGTCTTTCTTTTCTTTCTGCTACTGTTGCTTGCACATTTGTTCCATCATCAGTTGTTCCTTATTTTTTCTATCCTTTCTGTATTTCAGAAAGTTGTTTCTTTTTTCCTTGCTATTTGACTACAGACAAGTGTGACGGTCTTCCTGATTTGTTTTGTGCCAAGTTCCATTATGGTCCATAGGCCTGGAAGAAGTATTTGGGAAGAAAAATCTGCTTCTTCCACAGAAAAAAAGACACAATATGAGTTGGTGGAGCTAGGCTCTGTTAAGTGAAACATGCTGAGACCCCAGAGCACTTAGCTGCTGAGTCCTAACAGATCTGATCATGTGTGAACTGATGTTGCAGCGGTTTATAAGAGACCAAGTTTATAGAGATTTTCAGAGGAAGAGGCAAAGAGCACCTATTGCATCTGGACAACACATTTCTCAAAATGAAAGTCCCAGATTGATAATGTGGATGTGCTACAATTTCTGATTTTCATGATTGGAATAGTTTAGGTTTTAGCACGAGCAAACAATATTTTCTCTTAATTTCAGCAACAGTGCTTCATAAATTATTGAGGATAAACTGTAGGAAAACAACAAAAGAACATAACAGCTGGGAGGGAGTCAAACATCCTGTAAAATTGTGGCCTGAATGGTCAAAAGGTATGAGCAACTGCAACAAAGGAACATTTAATCAAAGTAATCAGCAGCTTTAATAGCGAGTGGCATATCAGCCACCTATAATTATTATTTTAGTTATCAAAAAAGGAAACAATTTCTTCTGAATATAATTTTACTTGTTAGCAAAATAAGGAGTGTTGTGGGGTTTTTTTTCCATGCAAAAATAACATTGAGGAAATCATTTGCTCTTTGCTTTTTGTTTTTCAATGACTTAGTCAATAGAGACGTCAAATTTCATTTGCATCATGGTTAATGTGCCAGCTGGGGTTAGCAAAACTCGGTCAATAGAAGAGGGTGAGTTCGTGAAGATGAAATTTATTCCAGGATAGCAAATAAACAGAAAAGCACTGATACTTCAGAGACATGATGTGAAACTCTTATGCTCCTTTTTTCCTGATCGATTCAGAGAATAAAAGCCAGAGAGAGGCAGCTAATTATACATACTTCATTAGGATTGGCCTGAAATAGTTTTAAAATTGATGATCATCTCAATTATAAAGGTTAGCTCTGGCAGACTTATTTAGTGCACTTTGGAAAACTACTTATTTGGGATTTACTTCCTGGGACACAGAGCCAATGAATGTATATTGATTAACTAGGACAAGAGAAGTCAGGTGGTTTATATAAACTGAGTTGACATTAAGGTTAAACTTCATTTGAGTTGGAATGCTTTAGAAAACAAACTACGTTGGCATTAATATGTTGGTAGTTGGACCAGAAGAACTGAAGGTATTACTGGACATTACATAGCCTTGAAGAGATTTGGATAAATTGCCAGGGCAATATGGGGAGAGAATCTGAATTGCTATATTCTCTGTCTTGTCATTAATAGAGGAATTTAGTGTCTCTCAGGAAGTACTGACTCACCCTTGCACATATGAATTCAAAATCTATCATTTTCCCTTAATTCAAAAAATGTCAGAGGAACCATTTGTACAGTTCTACCAGATGAAGGGCCAGGAGAAATTGTAAGATCATCTAAACTCTGTTTAAGTTTCACCTAGATACTTTTATATAGAAGCCAGTGTCTAGTTAGGGTAAAATATTTTTGCCCTCAATTGTGTTCCAGAGACAAAACAAAGGAAAGGTGCAACACTGCCCAACTATCATACTAGCACTTGATATTTGGTGACATTTAATTTTGAAGAAGGAAAACTTTGATCATTTTGAAGATAATATTTTCATTTTTTGCATGAAAATAATGGTTTTCTCAATTGTGACATGAATAACTTTGTTTTCCAGATAGAAAAATCACAGAATAATATATAAAAACTTTCAGATTTAAATGGCTTTGTAATTAAAAATAATGCTAATATTTAAGTAGAGTAAAACAAATATTAAAGTGTTTATAATTCATATCTTCAGTGTCCATATCAGAATTTTCAAATGTCACAAGCATGTAAGGGAATGATATCCTTTTCTCTCCAATTAAATGTATAGGTTTCCCAAATTCTTCTGGAATAATTCCAAAATATTCCATAATTCCAAAACAGTGTCCCAGACCTTGAATTCTTCTTATCTAACATGAGGACATGAAGAGGTATCTTCTACCACACTTCATTAGCATCTTTTTTGTTTTGTTTTGTTTTGTTTTTTCATGCAAAAATAAGTGCATTAATGTCAGTGGGACAAAGATCTCAGCTGGCTAAGTGAATAGTCAATATAGATATTGACAAAGTAATTAATTTACAGTTTATGTATAATTTTACTTATTTTATAAAGATGAAAATAAAGATTTCCAGAGATAATCCTTCAGTGCAGATATCAATGGATATAAAGATTTTTAAAGAGTGTGGATCAAGGGATGATATCAGCAATATGTATTCGTCCTTAAAGGGTTATGAAAGAGGAAGTCAGGTGAACAAGTTTCAGCCTACTAGAAAGGTTTCCATTGCTTTCTCCAAAACATGCTGAAAAATGTGTTAAAACAAGAAACTTTGTCAATTCAAACACCGTAAGTAGGAGACTTTGAAGGTTTTGGTTTTTTTGATGTTAGAGATTTTTGGACATGACAGACAAATATCATGAGCCACATCCTTAAATATGTGTCTGATTCATGTAATTTTCTGGAACATCATATAAGATGTTTCCAAATACAAATCTAAACAAATTAGGGAGGAAAAATGTTCTACTTATTGAATTTACAGAATTCAAGTGAATTACCAGTTGAAGACACTCCCATTGAGACTGTTCTTTAATTATTTGAATGCTCTGCCCAGCAATATTTAAATTCTAAGTGAATCATTAATTCCTGAAGATAGATTTTTGTTTTGTTTTGTTTTGTTTTGTTTTGTTTTGTTTTGTTACTGAGGAAATATGTACATTTTTTTGATATCTCTTTTTTCCTGGATATCAATGTTTTTGAGAATTCACTAATTGTTATTGAAAAGAGCGCAGGATCTATTCCATCATATGTGTGTATTGTACAGTTTTCTGAACCAGGAGCTGCAAAAGGCAAAACTGAAAAAACAGCTTTTATTTGATGCTTGAATTTTTTAAACTTGTAATTCTTTCTGACGTCAATCTACCAGCAACCTTAGGAAACCTTTAAGCCAGTCAACTGTGGAGCTTTTTTTTATCTGAATTTAGTAAAGTTAAACAAAATTTGTAGAGCTCCTTCTTTTGCTAAGTGGAATGAACAAGGCTGTAAGAAAAGATATAATTTTGATTAGAAAGTCAATTGAAAACAACACTAATAGTAACTGGAGATAAAATTTTCTGTTTAGTACCTAAATATCTGTGTTCTATATTGTAGAGTGTCATCAGGGAGACTATCCTGTTTTCATAAGGTGTGTGTCTTGTTTAGTTTTAGGAGAAATGGGACCTACGTTTAAATAATAGTGTTAGCCAGGATTCTTCAGTAACACCCAAAGAAATTATTGCAATTACCTTTTCCAATCTTTCCTCTTAATCAAACCATAAGATTTATAAAATCTTTATGGCTACMGCATACACTTTAGGGCAAAATAGTAAGTTTGAAAACAAAACATATTTATTGAGGGAGATGTTGCGAAAGCTTGTGGTAAAGTTGGTACAGTGCTTAATCTTTTAAAATATTAAATGTGTACTTATTTCAGCCTAAGAATCTTCAGCTTTAATTTTCAGCCTTCGGATTTTATTGTACCATGTAGTTAGTTTGCAGAAAGCTCCACTGGCAGTTTTGTGTTATAAACACTTTTTACTCCTGGACAGGCCACCTTTAATGTTTCCATTAGTATGAACACTTGAATTTTTTACCATAAAGCATAATTTCTGTACTTTCAAATCAGTAATACCTCTTCCCTGAACCCTCTCCAGCTTATTAACATCCACTGTGAAGTATAAAAACAGTTTTCTAACAGGAATTGTGCAAGCAACCTGACATACGTGCACAATATTTATTCATTTACATAGCAGAGGTTGTTTCATGTGTTTGGTTATGACATTGGCTCAGGAGCTTGTGCTCATTTGATTTTGGAGTTCTTTTAGAGTCCTCCATCACTGAAATATGTCCTATGTTTTTGGTACTTAGCAACATCATTTTGCCTTTAGTGACATTGAAATACAGACTATAAATTACTTTGGGGGGGGGGGCTTTTGCTGATTCTTCAGGTAATCCAGGATCAGTGACCAGTTTATTGTGTCATTTGCAAACCTTATTAGTTAGGACTAGACTTTTTTAAGGTCATTTATAAAATGTATGAAATAGGTATTAGGCCATCTGGGACCCCAGGAGAAACACTCCCATTCATAGACAATTCTTCTATTTAGTCTTGTTATCAACTACTTAGTTTTTCATTGATTTCAGCGTTCAGGATGCTTTACGTTCAGGATGCTTTACGTTTCACATAAAACTAGGTCAATTTAATGTGAATACTTGTGGTATTAAGTGAAATGTCTTCTAGAAATCTAAGCAGAATTGTATCAGAAACTGTATCAGAACTATTGCTTTTATAAGTTGAACTTAAAACCACAGCAAACAAAGAGAAATCCTCCCAAGATATTTAAGATCTAAGTGAAGATTTATTTTCCTTAAATCCATGTTGATTGGTATTAATTGCCTTCCTTTAATTATTTAATATTCTATCAGGTCTTTTTTTTATAATTCATGCCAATCGAAGGGGTCTTATCCTTTATTGTGTTCTATCTGTTATTTTTTAACAGACTGATGTCAGATTGATAGATTGCTAATTACCTGATCAATCCAGTTGCAAATTTTTCTTTTTTTTATTGTTACAGTATCAACTTTGTTCCCCTGTTCTGAGATTTCTACTGTTTCAAGACTCGAAATGGCATATCAGCAAATCAGATTGTTCCTTGGCTAACTCTTTATAACTCTTGGATGTAAATTATCCAGACCAGCTGATTAGAAAGTGTGCATCATAATTACTTTTGCCACAGTCTCTTTACTTGATAAATGCTATGACAAATATTTCCTTGTCATCTAAAACATGTGAATTGGGTTCCCAATTCTGAAATAATAATCCATTTATAAGATACTGAAAAAGAGCAGAAGTCAGCATGGTGTCATTGTACATGACTTTTTAACAGGTGTAAATGACTGTATAGAGTCACAGGAGAATCTGCAAAAATCAGATTTATAATCTGCAAAGTAATGACAATGCTCCTACTTTTCTTACTGCTGGGTGTGCTCCGTAAACAAGGTACTGGCAGGGTCCTGCTCAAAAAATTGTAACTTATTTATGTGATCCGCCTGTGAAAATAAAATCTGAAAGGTAAAAATTTTACACTAAACTTTTTGGATGGATGTATCCTTATCCTTGTTCTGTCACCAGTGCTGCTACACTTTGTAGAACATTTTTCCATGGAAAACCTTTTTAAAAATTGTTCAGCCTCTGCTGCCACAGGGGATAAATTTTAGTTTCTGGATCTGCTCTTGAACAAGACTGACAAGCTGGTTGCTCTATTCTGGCAGTTTAGGGGGAGATGTGCCTTTGCCTCTACATCTTTCCCAAGTAGAAATATCTAGAGCAGCAATTTTTGGCACATCATTTCCAGATTTGGGAGAAGGCATTCAGTGGGCTATTTTCCAAATGGCAAGCAGTTTGTATGGAAGCATCCCTAAACTACAATGCTTGTGATTCAGTCCTATAGACTAGAAACACACTGGACATTTTTGAAATATTGTTAAAGATTAAATATTTCTTAAAATGTTAATGAAAGTGTTTGGATATAAAATATGTTAACTAGTGTTCATGCTTGAAACTACGATATTCCTCAGCAGTATGAATTAATTAGTTCATTAGTTCGTTTTTAGGGCTGAAGGAATTGCACACCAAAAAATGTCAAATTTCATGTGAGTTAGACAGCACTGTGTGTTATGACTAATATGTTTAATAAGTAACCTTTCCATCCTATTATTGTCGTATTCAGTCTATCCCTGCTGGATTGGAATTGGTAACAGTGACTTTTTTAAAGAGCATGTAACACTGGTAATGCCAAAGTGACAGTCAGTACACTAATGGCAATGAAATAATTATAGGGAATTATAATTTCCCAGGCTAGCTAATCATTGAATGGCAGGATTTTTTAAGAAGGGGGGGAAAAAAATATCTGCTCAGTGCTTCCAAGAGCACTGTTTGATGTTTTCACTCCAGTAACATTTGTGAAACTGTAATTTCTTTTAATTTTATGTAATTCACCATAGCTGCTCAAATATTTAATTCAAGGTGCTTAAAAACACTAATTTTAGTAAGGCAAAATCTCCCTGACTCAGAGTGTTTTGGAGGATTTCTGGGCAAGAGTGATTGTTATACCTCCAGGAGTGATATGTGTGATTCTGGAGACCTGAAAGGCCTGCAGAATTGCCACAGCTCCTAGGTGCTGGCCCTGATCCTTTGTAGTATCAGTTAATTCCTTACACACACAAGAGAAGTGTTTCAATTCATTCCTCAGGAAATAGCATTAAAAAAACAAGGAGAACTTGACTTTATTCTGCGAAGTTTAAGAATTAGCAGGATATTGCTAGATAACAGGATTGTCTCATCATTCTTTCGGTTCCTGTGGCTGAAAAAAATGATAGATCTGTTCTGCTGAGAGAGAATTGTCCTTCTTTCCCTCAAAAGGGTGGAGGGGTTTTTTTCTTTCCTTTTTTTCTCTCTGGTGATAGTAAAACCTGTATTTCAGGAGAGGTACCACATTTGTGAGGTGATAAGGAAAAGATTTAACACAACTATCCTGCTTATTTCTTGGAAAACTTCTAATTCACTTAGAAATATTAATATATTGTAAACAATTCTATCAAAGTAATTTAAGGCCTAAAACAAGTAAGAACTGGCATGAAGATTGCATAGGTACTGCCAAACAAAAAGTCTTCTGTTGAGCACTCATTCAGAACTTCTTGCAAAGCATCGTTAAAATATAGGCCTACACGCCAAGCCCTGTTTTGCAGCTAATAACAGGATTGTATTTACAGCTTGTATCCCTGCCATTGACAAAAATTAAGGTAGAGATCGTTCATGTTGAGACTGAAACCCTCCACTGCACACTGTGCCACCTGGCAGGTCGTACCGGAGCAGGGAGTTTGGAGCCGGTATAGAGGGAAACATATATAATTCTGTCTCTGTATATTAACTTTGTTTTGAATAATAATACACTCTGAAAGAGTATACTTTTAGAAGAGCTCTTAGCATTTTGAGGAGAGTTAAAGAGAAAGAGTAGAAAGGGGCTAAAGGTCTCATTATTGTGCCTCTTTCTTAGCGGGCAAGCGGGCGGCAAGGATGCGTTTAACTGAGTGTGAGTACAGAGGACTTCATTAATAAAAATTCACAGCACTGAGGATGCCATTTCAAATTTTTCCCTTGTTGAGGCCATCTTGACCAGGGTGTTTGCAGGAAATCTGAGAAGCAAACGTCAAGTGGAATCTATCTCCTTGGATGTGGACAGCATTTGGATTGCCAGACATCAAAGGATTACTGAAGTTACGGGTAGGGTGCTTAGGAACAAATTTAAAATGGTATTTAGGCACCTATTTATGGAGAGATGAAAGGCTTGTGAAGAACCTTAGTGTCACGGTGTCATTACCTTGTATTTAAGTGGAAAAAGAGGGAAAAAGCAATATCCCATAATACTGCTATATTGTATGTTATCTTTTTTTGCTGCAGAATATGAGGCTATTCTTTTCATTTGGACCTAGGATTAATGACAGTAGTTGGAAGTGGTTCCCCAGTGTCTGGGGAACAGGAGGAAGTTGAATAAGATTAAAGGCCATTCAGCTTCAAACTTGTGATTAGTTTGATATGATGAAGGCACATGCTGAAATATCATTACTAAATGCTATTACTTTAATATGCTTTTATTAACAACATTCTCTTTACATTAAGCATTATCTATCACTCTTCTTATTTTTGTTCTGGTAGGCTCAGTGATGTGGTATATCCTGCTCCACCCTTAAGAATGTGAATAGTATTTGATTTTGTGTTGGAAAGACTTAAATCACAGAAATGTAGGACAACATGAGATCAGTGCAAATTGCAGTCAGCAGACTGCAAGTTTAGTTCAGAAGGTCTATAGAACAATTCTTGATAAATGTATTCATAAATAGCAGTGGATAAGATATTCTGTAAAACTTTATAAAGAATAGGAGAGATCAAGAGGATGTCCCATGTGCTAGCAGAAAATTTATTAGCTAAAATTCCTGGATATTTCTAGAGTCTAAGTCCTGTCTTGCGTCTCAAAAGAAGCAATGAGAATGGTCTCCACGAGTCTGATGCATGGAAACACTGATATTTCATAGGTTAACTTCTATGATACTCACAAAAGCATTTCACGTTCTTTGCTTTTTGCCTGAGTAGTGGCATCAGCATCAGTGGGAATTTACTATCATTGGTGAGAATGTTAAAGAAAATAAGTTGGGAAAAGGGATGTCTCAAGATCTTGCCAGACTTAAGTTTTAATTATTGCTGTGTCTCCTTGTCAGTCTTTCTTAATTTGAAGTTTATGACTATATAACTTGCCTGTCGCCTGCTGTGATAATAGTCCTCAATGAAAAATGAAAAGAAAGACTGTGCACATTCATGACTGTTTTGTTTAAATTCTAGTTTTTCTTTCCTTTATAGGAAGTAACATAACTCTTACTGCAGAGCGCTTGTAAACATCTACAGAAAAATATCTATGAGACAGTCATACAAGAACACAGTTTACACTGTGTGTGTACAGAACACTTGCCTGTGAAAAAGATGAACTGTCAAACTGTTCTCAATTTTAGTTTTAATGAAAAATATCATTTCAGCTAAAAGAGATTCTCGTGAAAAATCGTTGTTTTGCTTGAATATTTTGCTAAATATTTTATCATTTGGATTAGTTCTATCTCTGATATAGATTAAATAATATCTCCCCGAGACACATAGTAGTTCTTCAGGTGCTTCTAAATAGTCAAGTACCGCTGGATAAACATCACAGAAGAACCCAGGCAAGCTTGGTAGACCGACTCCGGAATTTCCTTAAATTTTTTTACTTACATTCTGGTGGTATTCAAGAAAATCTGTTGAATTTTATGTTCTATTCAGTACCAACTTCTTCCAGCTAGTTTTAAAAGTTCATGAAAACTGAAGTACTTTAGAAGAAGACACTTAATAATAATCATTACTAATCACAATCATTCATCATTTAATTAAATATATGTTTTCCCTGGAAACATCTGACAGATCATCAGAAACAGGCTGTATCTAAAAAAAGTTTGTCAGTCTTGTTTTTGGAGCAGAAACAAGTAAAAAGGCATATCAAAGAAAAAGTGGAATGTTCCTGAATGACTTTAAAATGCAAGGAAACATAAATCAAAAACTAATGCTTGCTCCTAGGATTTTGAACAGACTATGATTAGAAACTGAAATGACTTTTTGCCAGTCATATGCCAGTCAGGATGCAAGGTTTCATTTAGCAATTCCTTAATGATTTCTTAATTAATAAAATCACATTGACAAGAACAGCATCATTCCTTTATCCAGTCTGAAAGTCTGATTGCTTTTGAAATCAAATGACAGTTTAATTTCAGAAATAGTTGTTATACTGCTGTTTAACCCCTGAACAATCAATTTCAAGTGATTCTTTTTTTTTATTTTTGGTGAGTAAATATGAAAATTGTGCTAAAAGGCAAGTAGCAGGTTTGTCACTTTTGATTTTTTTTTTAACAGAATAAGCATTCTTTCACTTACGAATATTTCATAATCCTTACAAAAATGTAAAATCAGTCTTAAATCCTGGTCATACCTTAGAGTCATTAATAAAAATTTCAGTACAATACTACCTTTCATTTTTGTTAGTGTACATTCTGAATACTGCAGAAATATTAGAAAGGTGGATTTTATTTAGGTCCAGAGTTCCATTTGGTTTAGTATTTCATGGTCAACCCAGTCTCTCAAAATTTAGCAGTACCCTACAAATCTGTTGGAACCAGTATTCAAAAGAGCTGCATTTTTTTCCCCCACTACCAGCTAGATATTCTACATGAAGAGACTGTGTTACATTGATTTTTCATAGTATCTCAACATTCCCTGAATTTGCAAACTATTCCAGGGGGTGGGTGGATGGGTGGGAGGAACCTTCAGAGTCCTCAAACAGATAAATTGGTTATTTCCCTGCATCTCTTGCTTACTTGGAATTGCTGCTTTGCAATGTGTAATAGAAGACAGAAGCGTATGCAAATAGTATAAAAGGCTGAACATCTTCCCAAACAATCACATTCTAAATCAGTGTTAAATCTCAGTCCACCATAAGTTAGGAAATGGAAAAGTCTTTTCTAGAGAAAAGTTTTCCCTGCTGAAAGAGAGCCAGAAACAACCTTTTATCTCACATCTTTCAGTTTTCGTCTGAAAACTACCACTGAGGTTTTGGGTTGTTTGTCTTGTTGCTTTATATCATTTTCTTTTCCTAACCAGTCTGCACAAGCTGGGGACAAAATGTTGGTACCTCATGTCAAAATCCGCTTGTCCTAACTTAATAAGTATGTTCTTGAGAGAGTCAATATGTATAATATTTGAATATAATCTGATGATAATTAAAAGATGCAAACAAATGTTTACATCTCTTTCATCTGAGAAAGATGCTATGCTAATATAAAGAGGACAAGTGAATTATTATATTTTAGATGAAGAATTTGAAGATGTTAATTGCATGTCTAACTGCAACATTCAGTATTATTTTTACTTTACTAGAAAGGATTTGAAGAAATAGTTACTAAAATTTGAACATACTCAAAATCATTAAAATTCTTATTTTTAATATTTTAAAAAATAAATGTTTTATTTTCCTATTTGTAAGTCTCTTTACTCTATATACCATTATATCAATTTTTAAATTGTTTAATTTTGTCCTAACTAACAATTCTATAAAAACAAAGTAAAATATTAAAAATAATAATATTTTCTTTGACATGATCTTGGTTGTATGGTGATTTTTTTTTTTTATTTGGATTTTTTTTTTATTTGGACATATATAATTTGACTTGGAAAGGAGCCCCCTCCCAAAATCTCATCAATCTCATAAATTTATCCAGAATGTGAGGAACAGATCTCTGAACACCCATAGATTATTTAAAGAAACTTAAAGAAATTTAGAAAGAAGCACTAAAAATATGAACTGTAATTATACAATGAAAATACCTCTGATTGTATAAATAACTGATGATAAAACTCCTTTCACAGAATTTGTAATCTAGTGTGATGGAAAAAAATACCAAGCAACTTCAGAACATAAATCCCACAAATCAGAGCACCTTCTGAATAGGTTTCCATTTCAGAATTATATATGCTTTTTAACAACATCATCTAGGTTTCGCTGTCTATTATTCTTCATGTTTCTTCTTGATTTTCATTGTCTTTCCACTTTTCCACTTCTGCAGTTGCTACACAGAGTTAGCCCATTCTCTCTGCAATGAATCATATTTCATAATACAGACTACTTTTTCTCTTGTTTCACTTGGAGCCTACGTCTCTGGTGATATTCAATAGCATCAAAGTGTAGACTAGTAATGCCTCATAGTGAAATATTTCAGACACATTTATATAGCCATTTTTGTTTCTGAAATATTTAAACATGATAACCTTTTTAATGGACACAAACTTGCCTGTAGTGATCTGTGCCTGTGGGCCACAATATTGCAAAGAGCTCTCTTTAGAGCTGTCCTTGAAAAACCTTCAAAGACTTTGGCTAGTGAAGAATGATAAAGCATAACTCCTGGAGGGTGTATCCCTAAAAAAGCTGGAGATGTCCAGGCTTTAATTGTTGTTCAGAATGACTTACCTTTAATGTAAGTAAGAGAAACAAGGAGATTGCCTTACAGCATTTGGGGTCGAGTATTGTGGTTCTGTTATTGATTCTTACTTAGAATTATTTTTGTATTGATAATGAAATATCAGTTTTACATAGAAAATTGGAATTCTATGTCATGTTGAAAACTAACTCTATTTTTTCATATCACCATTAGGGATAACATTTTTTGAATTTTGTTGCTGCTGTAAAATAATTATACTCTGAATCTATGTGCTTTACTGTGCAGTACAAACATCATCAATAACATTACCATGGCCTGTGTAAATCCTGGCATTTATCTAAGATGTGACATATGGTCCTGCCAGATGAAAACAAAAAGTGACATTTTAATAATTGTTGGGTTTGATTATTTGCTCCGTAGTACCCAAGTGGAGATTAACCCTCCCACACTACACATAGAAAGATGGGGTCTCTACCCTGAGGGGCTTTAATACAGGAAAATGAAATGATGCAGTGTATTAGTGCAGCAAATACTAGAGAGAGGCAGCAGCAGCCAAAGGCCAGGGCTACAACGATAAGTTCAACTATTCTCTACAGACATGCTCTTTAGTATTGTTTTTTTGTTATTTCTGTTGCTGAGGAAATAGAAGTACCCGTCCACTAGTACTCCACTCTGCTATGTACTCCACAGCTGAAGAAGCAGCTTTTCTTTTTTACAGTTAATAGACCAATATAATAGCAGAGGGGTGAAAGTAAGGAAAAACTGACAATATCCATCAGCATGATAGCAAAGAACTCAGCATGCCAGTAACCCAGTCTTTCCATTGACAAGAAAAGTCTGGAACAGTGTATATTTCTCCTCTGTATCAGTATGCTGGGTGACTTTGAAGGACAGCTGTTTGCAACACTGGAAAATTATCCAAAAGGTAAGGTTATAATCCTGCACAGTCAGACTCTTACTATTTTGAGTCTACCAAACAGCAATTGTCATAGTCCCTTAATTTTTAAGACTTTTCTTCTCTTTTATGAATTTACACTGTAAGGATATGTGGAAGGTAAAAGACATGGATACCTGGAATATAAGGATATCAGGTTTGTGATGGTATTTGGTTAATGGCTATTCAACTTAAAAGTGAGGCAGGAGCAGGAATAAGTTAAACACCTAGAAACACAAACTCTAACGAATAAGAGACAACAGAGACGATACCAAAGACCAGAGCTCACAGGCTGCCAAAGGGACCACTGGAGCGTAGCCTTGGAGGGGTCCAGCCAGAGCTTCATGACTGATAAGAAGGGGAGAAACAAGATCATGGCAGGTCTCATGGGAAAGAGCAAACTTACTACGGGCTATTGGAGGTGCCTCTGAGATTGCGTAAAACTTCTAATGAGAGATTGTAAGGGAGTTGTGGACATATAAGAAATCTATGGGGTTTGTAAGGGTGGGGAAAGGGAGTGATGAAAGTGGATGCGAGAGGAACAACCATGGGAAAATGGAGAGGAGGGTGACAAAAGGGGCTGGCCCCATGTAAGCAGGCTGCTGGTCTGTACGCTTGTCTGGCCAAGCCATGCACCTCATCACCCCGGTCTGTCTGGCCTGACTAAACCCCATTTGTCRGAGGACGCAGGAGTGGGAGGCGGACCCGGAGTAACGACGGATGATCGTTCTCCCTTTATTAGAGCTTACACAAAGTATATATMTGGATAAGCAATAAGCATGCGCTAGCAATAGTTACATGATTGGCTACAGTTTCTGTCCACGCGCATAAAGCGGATACATGATTGGTGCAAGGTTGCTGTCCACGCTCCGTCGACATTTATGGAACCTAGTTCCGTTTAGACTTGTTTACCAGTTTTGTGAATACCTTCTTTTGTAGTGCTCAAGGCTGCTGCAAGGACCGCTTGCCTTGGCCTACATTCCTTCCCCTACCCTGAAGACGGGATTGCTCAGCCCGATCAAAGCATGCCCTCTCTCGCTTAACCATTCCCCTAACCATTCCTCCATCACCCATTCACAGCTGTGTGGCTTTATTCTCTGTTGTATGTGTGACTTGCTCATGAATTTCAAGTGGGACTAGCCAGCGAGCAGGAGGAGATCCGAACCTGGCCAGAGCCCAGGTTGGGCTGGGTCCGGGTGTGGATCCTGGGCAGACCCAGGGTCGGGGGCCRAGGGACCTGGGGGTGCGCATGTGTCTGTGGATCAGGAGAGTGTGGGAGCGTGTCTGTCTGCTGGTGAGCTCCAACTCCGATCAGCTGGAGAGGAGGACCAAGCTTAGACCCAGTGCTGCTTGTACTGGCGAGAGCGCCGCTAGTTGTTCAGTAAAGACACTGCTCTCTCTCTGTTTTGACCATGAGTATACATGCTGTGTGTGTGTGTACATGTGTGTATTGCATGTGCATCTGCATCTTTAAAACACACGCTCAGCCTTGCTGCTGGTTGCACCTACCAGTGGGAGCAGGAGCAAACAGATGCAGGAGGAGAAATCCCCTGGGTCTTCAAGTCTTCTAGATTGGGCTTCCATCAACATATATTACTTAAATTATTTACTTAATAGTATTCTTTCTTTTCTCTGTTACCCCAATACATTCCTATTTATTGGGATAGCCTATGATAGGCAGGCTTAGGGCAGATGGAGTCTGTTTGGTTGTTTTCTTCTCTCTTCTGCAGGCAGAAAAGCAGTCTCATGTTTCTCTTCTCCATGTAACTGAGCAAGAGGTGGGAACCACAAACTTTGTTATAGGATGGAAAGGTATGAATATATGTGAAAATATGTAGAAAGACAAAATGAATGTTAAGTCCTGATAGCATCCTTTAGAGTGTTTCGACGGGAAACAAGACTTAAGCAACTGTATAATTTGTCCCTCAGCACTTTCTTCCTCTTCCTTCCCAGTAATAATAGAACTCACTAGCCAATTCCAATGAAATTTAGCAACACTTTCAAAATTTAGTGAAGTCAATATCTGAGCACAGAAAAAAATATATCTTCACTGACAGAAAGTCAGGTAGAGTGTGAATGTTCTACCTTCTGTTCAACAGCATCTACTGAGCAAACTGATACCCACAGTGATAGACAGAGTACAGCACATGCTTTCCCTTAACTCTGAGAGATACTGTAAGGGTGCTGCAAGGAACTGATGTTACTGTATTTGTGGATGTAGGTTTTTGGGGACAAAGATCTATAGACAAAGTGGCTTTAATCAATTTTCTTCTTGCAAAATGAATTTGGGGTTTTAGAGTTTTAATTTGTTGGGGGGGTTGTTTTTTTTTTTTCACAGAACATTTGAATGTGCTGTTTGTCAGTAGTCTTTTGGCTATTGCTGTTTAATGATTTATTTTATCATAATTGCATTCATTCCAGGAAATATTTGTGCATTTTTCTGTGTTGTTATGGCTACAGCTTTCTTTCAACCATTTGGTATACATGAAATGTGTATGAAATATCTATTTTTTGAGTTAGCACACAGCTCTTTAGTTACATCAGTCTTTTTTTCATGATGTCTGGCAGAATGCTTAATTTGTCTACCACATCAAATAAGCAAGTATTTGGAGATAAGGAGACATTACCTTTATTCTGAATGCACTTTCTATGTATGTGGATTCAAATATGATGTAGATTTCTTGTTCATTTTTTAATTTTTCTCAAGAGAAAAAATATTGTGTCATTACAGTATTTGTAGAACTTTCAAATTCTCCAAATGATGATATTTGTCCACAGCAAACAATTAGTGGTTTAGGAAAAAGTCTATTTTAGGATGTTGAAATGTACATAATAATGGACCAAAATTTTTGGTAAGGCAGTCTCTGCCACTGACAACTAGTACACCGTATATCTGTACCTTTGGTGGCTGCCATGGCTACACTGAGGTTATGTGACAGGTAGATTTGGGACCTCTGCCCACTTATGAATTCTAGTTGATAGAAACGAGAACCAACAGCTAGATACTAACAAGCCCATGGGAGTGTTGTAGGTGGAAGAGGAGGCCCGAGAGAATATTGGCTGCCATGAGAGGTGTCAGCTCATTAGCCATCAGTCTCACACTCATTTTTAAGACAGTCATAGAAAAGCAAAATGCTTTTTGTCCCTCAGCTACTTGTGTCTTCCCGTCCACAGGTGGCACCTCAGCCTCAGGGTCCAAGGCAGCCTAAGCCAAATGTTGGGCCACCTGGATTCCTCTTCCTTTCCTGCTTGTGTGTGGTCCTGCCACCTCCCTTTCAAATCCTGAGCCAGTTTAGCACACCAACCTGGCAGAAAACTGCTCACTTTCATCTCCCAGATGTTTGTAAAGAGTTGGATCAGTACCAGAACTCATGGAACTGGAGAGGGAACAAATTCTCTAAATTATTCCAAATACATAAAACATGTGTGAAATATGCATCTTTTGAATTAGCACACAATTCTGCAGTTACATCATTCTTTTTTTTTATAGTGTTTGGCAGAAGATTCAATGTGTCTACCAGGTCAAATAAGCAGGCATTTGGAGAGAGGCAGAGGACCACGTAGGCAAGGAAGGTGAGGAAGGAGAGGAAGGAGAGGAGCTTGCCTGGCTGCGGTCAGATGGGCTGGGAGCAGCTCTGCAGCTAAAGCCAGGCTGCACTGGCACTCCTGGCTGGTTTCAGAGCACAGGGAAGCAGATTAGTATAAACCATGATCGGTTTAAGAGAGTGAGTTATGTCTGGTAGTCAAACTCTGGCTCCCTCTTTCCATTTAGCAATCTGTCTGTATTAGCCTCTTCAGAGTTAAGCTAAGAGAGACTGAACTTGGAGATTAATCTCCCACTACAGATGGTCTCCCTAGCAAGGAATTAATAAATTCTAAGAAGTGTGGGTTTTATGCTGTACTTTTCCACAATTTCATAAAAGCCATCAGTTTCTAATGCAGGAAATAAAGCTATAAAAATATTGGTTGTTTTTTTGTTTTTCCAAAAAGGCCTGCTTGAAATCCCCTCCTTGGTAACTCAGCAGTGTTCACATTACAGGGAACTTTAAAATGTGTGCTGATCTGCAAAACAGAGCATGAGTGATGGGGGCATTACTTACATAATTGGTTTTGTGCGTACTACAATCACATACTGGCTTTAAAATGTACCCCTTGGTGTGTTCATTATATCCATCTCTCACCCACTTCTGCAGTAGATATTTACAGTCATTCATCACCGTTTACTATTAGAAAAGCCACAAATATGCAGCTAAGTGTCCTTTACTTTAACAGTCCCAAAAGAACATGCATGCTAATAATATACAAAGCATGATAGAAAATTGACATTTTTCTTATTATGTTCTACAGATTTGACAGAGATGACCTACAGTCATGTTATCCTCGGTATTTTTCATTTATTGCTGTTTAGTTGGTAGTGATTAGAAAATAAAACCAGTAACTCTTAAAATGGTAATTTTGGTTTTATATGCCGATAGTGTGTTTTATTATTAATTTTGGAATCTTTTTATAATGATATCTTCTCATTTCAAATGATTTATGAACTTTTATGTGTTTCTTTTATGCAATTGCTAGATTTATATCTTTTAAAAGTATTCTACATTTTGTATAGTTCTTTAAAGGAGTATTTAATTGTATGAACCTTTAAAGACACAGATAAATCTCTTGTAAGGCATATATAGTGTGAGTGGTTACTCCATAATTTAAAGCTGTATATCATGGTATGCTGTAAAATTTTCTTATCAGCAGTTCTTGGCAATATAAATTGATATGTTTGGTGTTAGCAGGTAACGTACTCTTTCCTGTAAGTCACCTTATTCTGATTTACCCTTAAGCTAGTCTCTGCATGGAGGCTATTGTACTCTGCTTTTATTAACAAACTCATTGGTGAATCGAAAGCAGTTCATCTATAACTATAATTAGTAGAGGATGACCATGAGTAATTCAGTTGTGCAGATTACCCAAGACACCTCGATTACTGATCGGCAGCAATAAACTGAATATTCAACTTTGTGAATCAATACAGTACTGGATGTGATAGCAGATATATCCAGAGGCCTCGGGCACAGTTTGTCTGTTTGCTCTGAATTGATAACCTCTTACTGCACTATTTCTCAAAGGGGTTATTTGCTGCAGCAGCTATTCCTGTTACCCTTCTGACTGCACGCTAGCTTGCCTCAGTGCTTAAGAATGATAAGGAAAGAAGAGATCCTCACTGGCAAACTGCAAGAGCTTTGCAGAGATTTGAATAGAGGTTATGCGCTACTGCGTCCCCCTAGGAGAGCTGCAGCGGGTGAGGGCTGATATTCCCAGGCCCATTGTCAGGCCAGAGAGGCTAATTACTCTCATGTCAAGATCTTTGTGAAGAACCAGTAATGAACTCTATATCCCGTGTAGGTATTTGTTTCCATTATGTTCATCAAAGTAGACATGCAAGGTTCAGCGGAGGAGGTATCTCACGCTGAAACGTGTGTGCTAAGGGTGCAATTACGACACATATCCCAGCTAATAGCAGGCTGCTGCCACCGCTTTCTCCCTCCCTCCCTCCCTCCCAATCAGACACTCTGTTGCTTCCTTTCCAGCAGATTTCATAATTGTTGATATGCTATTTGTTATTATTTATGAATAATAATTTATCAGGTGTCACTCAGCTATGATGTCAGGAAGGGAGAGGGACAAAACAATTGTACCAATACTATCAACCGAAGGCCTGAGCTTTGCTGCTATTCACATAATGTAAAAAAGTCACCTGAGTCACTCAACGGAAGAGAGGTGGGGGGTGTTTATACTCTCATTGGGTAATTTGTCTGACAGGTATAAAAACTGTTCTGGTCTAAGAAGAACATTTGCATCTCTAGGGAAGTGAAACAAAGTTTATTTTAATTCAGACAGATGGTCAGACTACCTCCTGAATGAAAGAGAAGCAAACTAATTTTCGAAAAACAGATTAAATCTACCGAGACCTACTGGAGGGCTCCAAAAAGGAAATTAACTATAAAACAAAGTGTGTCTTACCAAGACAAGATTTTCTTTCACAAATACAACCTGGAGTGCAAGGCATGGAGAAAAACAAAATCCACAGATGCCAGAGAAGTCTGCAACACACCACCTAGATAAAGGGATTTCTGATTTAATCACAGAGCAAGTAGGTTAAATGCAGTTTTCACTTGCTTTTTCATAACTGCGTCAGCTATTTTAGATGTTTTGAATAACTGCTTTATTTGCATTTTTTCTTAACCTAGCTTGCGTTAAGGGTGATTTTAAGGTAACCTGACAATAACAGTGTGATCCTCACTGAAGGCTGAGGCAAATCTAGAAACCTGGCCACTTGGACTCCTTAAGAGCCCAGCTCCCTCATGTTCTCCCGAATATCCCAAAGGGTATGGAGAGTGTCCGCATAAAAATTGCATGACCCTTGTGGGGAGCTTGTGTTACAGGGGTTAAGGCAGAAGAGAAAAGTTTCTACCAGAAGGCTGTCTGGCGTCTAATCAGAAACAGGAAAAGATACATGAATTCTTAGGATCTTTAAAGAATTTATCACAACATCTAGAAGCAGCTGACCTTAATTAAATCAGAAACTGATACTTTTATAAAGGCTATATTTATAAAATATATAATAACCTATATTATAAAGGCTATATTTTATAAAGGTTTTACATAGGCTGAAGGTTATCTAGCAAGTTGTGAAGGCCAGTTTTAACCTCAGTAATTGTTATGAACCGCAAGATAACTTTAATAGCAGTCATATCAAAATGTCTTCTGGAAGAAAAAGATGTTCAGTTTTGTACTTCCTTTATCCACATCTAACAAAAACAAATTTAATAAAGGAAACTGTATTGTCCGGTCAAGATTCCAAACTCTGCAGTACATTTTTGCTATTCTCTTCATGGAAGATGAAAAAATATTTTATATGTGAACTAATATTGATCATGGAGCATTTCATGATAAAGACCACCACACAACTCTAAATAATGATATAAAAGGAAATCAAACCAAATCAGGACTTTTGTGTTTAGTCAGTGATGAAAGAGGCTCGGGGTAGTGAACTTTGACTGTACTTTATACTTTGTGAAACACATCAAGAATGAAAAAAATGAAGGCAGAAAAAAATGTGTTGCAACAGAAAAGCCAGTTTAACCAAACAGACACCTTCTGGAGGCTAGAAATTCAGCTGTATCAAAACTCGTGTGAAAGAGGCACTCTACTCCCTTCTTCCTGTCTCATATTTCAGTCAACCACAGAGAAAAGAAGGAGATGCTGATGAAAAGTGGAAGGTGCTGAAAAAGCAGTTGATTCTTTTGACTATACTTTACAAGAGAGAGTGTTGTGTGGTATCACACTTTTTAGATAATAAGAATGCAAATGTTGTTGGAGACTTTGGTGTCACAAAAGAAGGTTATAGGAAAAAATGATAAATTTAAGATTAGTAAATCAATGGGACTAGATAATATACTTCCAAGAATGAAGGGACATAAGATTACAATAAAAAATTCCTATTTCTAAATTAAATATGCCATGTGCATACCTAATTAGCACTATATTGTATGACCTTACTGCTACTGAGATTTATGACAATTTATTAGCATTAGAATGGTAAGTTTTACATATTTTGCCTTCATCAAAATGCAAGATTTACAGATGTAGTCTATGCATAAAAATAACCTCTAAGAAAATGTAACAGCATGTTTATCAAGTGACTGTCCCTTAAAACTGCTTATATTTCAGCCATGAGTGAATAAAATGTAATAGTTCAGCCTTCCGTGTTTTATGCCTTGTAGGACCGAAGCATTTCTAAAGGAAGTGCTTCTTTTTATTTCAGGGCAAATGCCAGATGATTTCTGTTAGACCACAGTTTTACCCACCAAGACTCTGCATCATTTAATCACTTCTAGAAAATTGATAGAGGTATATCCAGATCTACTGACATTTTATTTTTTATGTTGGAAAACTCATTTCTCTTTTTTTAACATATGGCTATAAACTTCTAAAGTCATGTAACCCTCCCCAGAAAAGACAGAGTTTTAACATGTGGAGTGGTTACAGCAATCATAGTCTTCATTCAGATTTTCCAGAAAGGGGTCGGGATTTAGGACACATTTTATAAGTGCTCGGCATATGGGGCAGGTAGATTGCCAAGCTTCTTTAAACATGGGGCAGTATTGTAAGTGTTGAAATATAAATCCTTTACAACAACTCGCAAATTCAATATCTTTCCTCTTCTAAAATTAAATATTTTCCCATCTAGAGTTGAAGGCAAATAGGTTGGGTAGAGATGTTTTCTTGCTGTGAATAACTGACTCTTACACATTTTCTTTTACTAGTGTTTATTATCCCTATACTTTTGTCCCTATGCCAGGATTTCTGAAAGCCTGGACTGAAATACCTGTGGTTTTGACTCTGTGAATTATACAGTGAACATCTCTCCGGAGCTTCATGCCCCCTTTCTGATTTTATGTCACATCCACTCCTGAGCAGACAGTTACGTACTGACAATTGTCACATATGATACTAAAGTAACTCACAATTGACTGTTGCTCTTGTCTTGACTTGGAGACAGTGTTGGGTGAAAATGGGAAAAGTAGTTGTCCTGCAAACACATCAAATTTTGTCATAAATTTGACATGCACCACAAATTAATGGAGACACTTTCTATAGCAATAATGTAATCCCTGGAAGAACTGCAGCTGTCTATTCAGGTGCATTCAATCTCTCCTTGATGGGAATAATTAACTTCCATCCTCGCTGGATAATTGCCTTTTGATTGAGGTCATCAGAGCAATCAAGTCTGCGAGAGGCAGAAAACACTGCTAGGGTGAAAAGAGAAGGGGGAGAAGGATAGAGACCAGAACAGAAATTTTAGAAGGGAGAATTAATGAAGAGAATTTGCATGTATTTTACCCTTTCTTTGTTTGTAGTGATATTTCAAATGATGTGATTATGTGAAATTAGCTGGCTGTAAAATACGTTAAAGCCCATGTCTATTTGCTATTTTTTTTTCCTCCAGAAGAAGAGTGTTATTTTGTCAATCCCTGAACAGTAAATTTTCTAATTGTGGGCTTTGAAAATAGTTTCCCTTTGTGAATTTCTACTTTTTTTGTTGTTGCTGTTGTTTTTCTCTGCCTGTCAGTTGTTTACACCAATGATTTTAGTAGCTTGGATTTTTAGTCCTGGGTCCTTGGATCCCAGTATTTGTCAATATTATTGGAAGTTGCCTTCACCTGTTAGTGATTTGATAGTGATACAGATCAGGATGCCATTTGTTATTCTAGTATGTATTTCTCTGGTTACTCTGTCAATCTGACATTACCTACAATAAAGGCAACAGTTATTTAGGGTAGTAGCTGTCAGTTTCAGCATTGTAGTTCTGAGTTGTATTCAAGAGGAACTTTTTTGCTTTTATTCTACAAATTATCAATAAAGATCAGAAGACAGTTATGTGCAGTATATTTTTTTCAACAATATTGAAACAGGTGATGGAACACCCTGTTCCTTTAAAATATTTTATTTATTTTTTTCAGGCATGGGTATTAACATTTATAATTTCCATATATTAAAAAAAATAGTTTTGCTATCCAGATGTAAATGACTAAATTCTGCCAAAGAAGAAAAATCGTAAGGGTGATTCTGATAACTGGTTATATAGAAGAAGTGGTTGTATTATGTAGTAAATAAAATTTATGTATTTTAAAAGATAGCCTTTGTATTAATTTTTAAGCAAATCATAAAATACAAGTAGCAAATTTACATTCTGTGTAACCTGATGTCTTTATTTCTGACTGCTGTAGGGGGAAATGTAAATTTTGGCTCTGCTGTCATTTCCCTCCTATATTTAAGAGAAAGTGTGTCCCACAGACAGTTGATGCCATGCATTCCTCAGAAAGCAAGTCTCTGGATATTTCAATTATCATGTAGACTCACTTCAGATCATCCATGCTTGGGCTGCCATGGTAAATTTACTTTTGCTGTTCTGTGCATGTTCAGAGGGTTAGGTTTTTATGCACAAGTTTTTATGCACATTACATTTCATGTTGCAAATAAAACTAAGTAATTTTTGGTGCGAATGCATGTGATAGTAAATATGGAAACAATTCAGGAAAGTTCTCCTTACGTTGCTTCAGTAGGAGACTGCATGCTGAAATTTTGTCAGCTGCTTTGGAAACATACTATGATGTTTCAGATAACAAATAAAGTGTTCTTGAACTGGCACTGAATTAACATGAGCAGGTGATTTCATATTTTCAATGACTTCTCAAAAATAGTTAACAGAGTCTGCTTGCTGCTGGGAGAACCATGAAGTAAAACATATAGCAGCAGTGCTTCCTTTTGTGATCCTTGCTTTTAAAAATGTGTTTAAATACAACAGGTGTCTTAAAACTGGAAGCCCAGAATATTTTAAACAGTGCAAGAAGTGGGCATATATAAAAGTCTATACATTTGATGCATTAAGATACTCTGTCACCTCTAGTGATTCTACAACAAAGCTCCCTCTTCCATTAGGACATTTATGAGTAGGATATTTCTGATTTTTCTTACAAAAAGATTATGTGAAATTTACAGTCTGACTACAATCTAACACATTAAACATGTTAGAATATGTGAAATTGCTCACAGTAGAGGTTAACAAAAATTCTCTTAGTACTCTTCTGAAAATAGAACTAAAAGGCACATCACAGTAATGCATTGCTTTGCTGATAATCCTAGCTGTGCGAAACCAGACTAAGTATTTTCATTTGCTAATCCTTTTTATAGGAGATAAGCCCCATGCTTCAGAGCACTGCCAGCCATGAACTGCTTGGTGCTTGGCACAATACTGCTGCACGGGCAAGTGAGGCAATACATCTTGCTCTGTTAAGAGACAGGGCTAAAAAAACCACTTAAATTGGCTCTGCCTGCCACACCTGAGCTTGTGGGATGCTGAATACTTTTGGGGTGAGCATGAGACAGGGATGGTGAGCTGCTCTAGAAGGATCAATTTCCAAGATACTGCCCAGCTCATAGAGCTAGATGTGAATGAAAGAAATGCTCTTTAGAAGAAGCAAGGTCTAGGCTTGCCCTGGGACCTGCAGAGCAAGTCTGCTGGACAGTCGATTGGATTTGACAGAAAAACACAGAAGAGATCATGGTGAGTGACAGTGGGAAAGAAAACCATTTGGAAGTTAATGGTGTGGAAATGAGGTAGGTTCACCAAAGCTTTGCATGTAAGGGAAAGGAAATCGTTGCTGGTAAACACTGACTGTGGCTGACTGCTCCGGACATACGGTTGGCTGTTGTAGGAGGTTTCGTGCTGCTCCTTCGAGGCAGTTAGTGTTAGTCACTTTTCATTCAAGTGGATGCACCACTATTATAGCAGTGTAGCAATGTGGACGTGGCTCCCTCATTTACAAGTAGGAAACGTAAAGGTTTTAGAAAAGTGAAAGGTAAATGTGTGTTGATAGGTGCTTCCATGAGACAGTGCAAATTTCCTTTATTAGCCTCCTGAGGATTAAATTACTCCTTGCCTCAGTCCTGTTCTTTACTTTGTCTTCAACAGCCGCTTGAGCTTAATTTATTTGTCTCCATCAGTACCTCTTGTTGCTGTTAAAAGTTCTCGTTTGAAATTAGACTGAGAAGAACTCTTTGGAGCAGGAATGTGTGTGTCTCCTCAGCGCCCAGCACAGCTGGGGACACATTTCTGTGGGAGCCCTGCTAGAGTATTAACCACACACAGTGCAGTTTTTGAGTAGACCTTGGCTTAAGGGCCTTAGGATATTGGCAGTACGGCTATTAATTATGCCATATATATATATTTTTTTTAATTGTCAATAACTTAGTCCTGGAATGATGTGTGAGAGATGAGAGACATGGCCTTCTCTTAATCAAACAGAAATGCATCTTTGATAGTGAGATGAAAACAGATAAGTGAAAACAGTGTTATCAGCAGTTATTCATACAAGGAAACTGAAAACTTAAAATAAGGAAACAGCTTTACACCTTAATCCCAGCCAGGCTGGGGTGAATTACATGATAGTCAGAGTGGCAGAAAATGTTACTTTCCTTTCTGTGTTTGAGAGCACAGAAAAAAGTGAATTAAGTGACTGAAGACAATACCATGAGTAATTGTGCTGTCCTGATGTCTTTTTATGTAAACATGTAAATGTGGGACACCTTTTGTTATTCTACATCTTGACTGCACCCTAATATTAAGAAGTTTAGCCATAGGTGACAGACATAAAATTTAGATATATGAAATAAATGTAAATGGAAGTGACTTCTTATTTTTAAAGGGCTAAGCTTTATGAATTTATAAATGTTTAATAAATGTGGGTCAAATAGAAGCTTGCTATTGTCATTAGACTCTGTGCTGTAAAGGTGAACCAGCTAAAACAAACAAAGAGAATGATAGATTCAAATAGTTAGGGGTTTGGAGCAGAATGTTTGGTATCCAAAATATGTTCAATGTATTTGTTTATAAATCAGTATTTCTCTTTTTTGTTTCAAATACAACATAATCGTGGCATTTACTATTATCTTGATAGAATCACTGAACATGTAAATACTTTCTACCTTCTTTAGTACATGTACTGAGCTCTGATAAAATATTTAAATGGGGGGGATTGTTCTCATTTGGAGTATGCAACAAAATTGGATTTTAACTACAGAGAACAGAGATGTGCTGAAAATAACTTGCTTAATGAGAAGCGTAAAAGGAATTCATTATTTGTTTGTATAAAATAGGGCATATATCAGAGTGCATACTGGAAAAAAAATGAAATATTTTTTAATTGAACATAAAAGGAATCAGGGAATGATATCTTTAATGACCAATCTAGTTCTGTTAAACAGCAGAAATTATCTCACTGACTTTTTCTATTAARTATTATATGGGGACAGAAGAGGTTAAGGTTTCTGATCAGTAATTTTTATCCCAAAGATAAGATGCTGAAGCCTGCCCACATTTCACGAACACTGAATATAGTGATATACAAGATCTTCATTGTGCAAAAGTAACACAGTTTCTTACTAAGACTGATCTTTAGTCTTGGACAGTCAGTCAACCTGTTATGGTGTGGCGATGTTATGGCACATTATATTACTGCCAGTAGTAGCAGAAGCTGTTGGAAAAAAAGCAAGTACCATAGCTTTTTGTTAGTGGTTTCTTTGACAGACTTGCATCCTAACATAATAGAAGTCTCTTTCTTCCTTGAGCCAGCAGTCTCAAAGAATTTTTTGTTTTGTTTTCAGTACGCTTAAAAAAAGAAAAAAATAGTAAGGTTCTTAAACCTAGTGTTTGGCATAATCCAATAATCTAGTAAATCCAACAAATGGTTTTAAGTTTCTTCAACAGTAAGCACTTCTGTGGATTCACTTCAGTAGCACTGGTTCAGTAACTCCATGCAGAGAACAAAAGACCAGGCATGCTGGGTCATGGAAAGACTCCTCTGTGCACTGTCAATGATGTTGACCAAACTGAGCCCCTAGGGAAGGGTTTGGACAGAACATTTATCACTCCCTAAAGTCTTTCAGCACCCGCTCACTTTCAGCTCAGAAAGGTCTTCCACCTCAGGAAAGTCTCATGTATTTAACAGCTCTCTCTAGGTCTCAACTCCCTGAACTCCTCCAGTGGGGGACCCCACTGCTGACTCTTCTCCACGCTGAGCATTGATCATTAAGCTTTACTGTTTCTTTCATACCCTTTAATGAGATTTCAATCCAGAAAAGAACTTTTGTTTAGTCCTGTGGCAACTTAGTTTCTCTTATAGCCTCAATTTTCATGTAGTCGAATAGACTGAAGATGAAGTGATGTTTCATTTGTCAATACATTTGTAGCACCCTGAAAGTAAATAACTAAACTCAATTTAAACCCTATTACCCCCAATAGTTTACTCCTGAGTGGAAACAAGGCCACCATCTTATGTTGTTAGGATTTATTTCCCTCTTTTGTGTCTCTTTATGTTTATCTATGGATTTTTTATGACTTTACATCATGAGAATATAGAAATGGTTTACTGGTTCAGACCAACAGTTCAGTCTGTCTGTCAGTGGCAATAGAAGATGCCATTGGGGAAGAGCACATGAGCATACATAAGGGTATGAAAGAAATAGTAAAGCTTAACGATCAATTCTCAGCGTGGAGAAGAGTCAGCAGTGGGGTCCTCTAAGCTGAAAATGCCCAGCAGGTTGAAAAAGGAATTAGAAAAAATCATGGACAACATTTCCAGAAACAGATACTAAAAGTTATGCTCAGAGACGTCTCTGAGCATACCTTTATACCATGCTTTAACATCTCTAAAACAATGACTGTGGATGCTGGTGGCATACCAGGGGAAAGGAGTACAGAAAATGGTCAAAGGGTTGTAAAATCTTAGGGATAAAAGCAAAATTTTTTTATTTGAAAAATCAAGCATGGTGAAGTTCTAGTATAATGGGATGACTTTTCTTTAAAAAAAAATGGAGTAAGAATTAGAGAAAGCTTATCTTCAAGAGAAGAAAATATTCTGGAATAAATAATCACACTGTTTTTAAACCACTTGCAGGCAAGAAGCAGATGAATGGCTGCCGGGAGGATCAGTCAAGAATAAACTTTGTCAAGCAAATCTGATTGTAGGTTTTAAAAATTTTAGATAACAGGGAAGAGTTCGCGTGGACAGAAAAGGAGTAGATGGTACATGTTCTGATTTTCAAATGAGCTTTTGGCTTTCTCAGAGGAATTTAAAAATGATCTCCACTGAACTGCATGATGAATGCACAATTAGCTGAAAAACTATACTCAGAGAATAGTTGCCCATAGTCACTAACTTAGTAGGAAGTCTTTGTGTACTGTGTTGAACCCACAAATGCCTGTTCTGGGCCTAATTGTAGTTGCTGTTTTCATTAAGGGCCTAACGATGAAACAGAGAGCTCCTGATTAATTTGCAGATGGCATCAACCTGGCTGAGACTGCAATCACATTGGAGGACACTGTTAGAATTCAGAATTATCCTGACAAACTGGAGCAATCACCTAGGGGAAGAAATATATACAAATCAACATAAAGAGGTTCAAAATGCTATTTTACATAGAAATGAATAAAAAAATCATAGATTTAGGAGCAACTGCTTTGGTAGCAGCTGCCTAGAAATGGCTTAAGACGTCACAAGGTGAAAAAGAAACGTAAATATCGTGCCACTGTCAAAACAGCGCTATACTGGGATGTACAGCCAGAAGGCTTGGGACAGGGCAGGAATATAAGAAAGAAAAAGTAATCTTTCTAGTGATTTCTATAATGTTATGTCTCAGCAGAAGAAAAAAAAAAATGTGTGTCACAGATTAAGAAATGTGTACACCTATCAGAGAGCCTGAGAAAAACACTGACCAGAGGCTGGGAAATTTCGTCTATGAAAATGGATTAAACTAATTAAGGCTGTTTAATTTGAAGAAGAGAGAGTTCAGATGGGACATAACAACCTTTCAAAACATAAAAAGTTAAATAAGTTAAAGACAAAGTAAAAAAAAAGAAATTGTCAAAATACCATTTTCTCCATATTTATAATGGACTAGACAAGAAGTTACAATTTAAGTTGCAAAGATAAAGACGCAGACAGTCTGTTAGGGAAAAGTTTCAAATTGCAGATTGAATAAATAAGAAAGTTACAAAGTTTCTATCATTACAAACAGAGATTAACAGCAGATTATACAAATGTCTGTCAAAAATGATGTAGGTACAACTGATGCTGTGTTGGGGCAGGGTAATAGACTCTAGAGATCCACTCAGCCCGATGCTTCTTTGATCAGAATCGCTAAATCCTAGCACAATGTAAATAAATACTATTAGACATGGGAGAACTGAACAAGAAATACTGAGGCTTTCCTGAGGATAAACAAAGTAATTAAAGACTTAATGTAAAACTGTGAGAGAAAATTTTGCAAATTCCTGTCTCTTAATCCAAGTTGAGACAGCTAAACAGTGTTTTTCCTCTCAAACAGAAGACAAAGGAACAGAAATATATGAGTAATGTGCCTGATACTCTTACAGCTTCACAGCTACTGCTACAAATCAGCTTAAATATTGGGCAATTACTTCTCATGATTATTTATCTTATTAAACAGTAATTCAGATTGAGGTTGAAACAGTACCTAATGTACCAGGAATGAAAATGAACTTACTTAAGGATGAGAAATGCGCTATGCAATCAGTGCAGGCTGGCTGCAGTGGCAATGGTGTTGGAAGAGCGCAGAAAGCCGGATTGCCTCAGGAGCCCTGCCGAGCCCATTTGCTCCKCTTGGAGGTTCTGCTGCGTGGACCCAAATTCGCTAACCAGTGCCTCTTTTGCATTAACGTGGCATCTCCTTGAATCCATTTTAAGGTTTTTGTTTGTTTGTTTCACTACCTTCACATGCTTTCTGATGGTGTGGCATCCTTTAACTTGCCAGTACAATTTTTTCTCTGTTGGAATGATAGATTTGTTGTTGTTGCATAGGCCAGGAATACCTTACCCAAAAATAAATGAACGTCTGAGCAATACAGCCTTAAGTTCTCCCAGCCAAAATACACCAAAAACTATGAGGAAAGAGAATTAGACATTAATATCGCAGCTGAAACTGCTGAATAGTCTTCTTAATACAAGGCGTCTCTGAGATTTTGTGAATTTAACTATCTTTATTAACCATAGCACTCAATGTTGAACATACTGTTTAACTTCCTTTTGGTCTATGTATAAACTTCCTCACAAGTGGTAAGCATACTGCATGAAATGAAACTATCAGGTGCTCATAAAGTCTGAAAATGCTGAAATCCAGAAATGTAGTGGAAGTATCCCATTTATCTCTAATTTATTTTGGGTAAAGTTGTTCTGTTCTTATAGTTAAATGAGAAGTGTTTCAAAAAAACAAAAGGCAAAAAAGAAACAGCCAGAAAAAAATTCTTTTGATGTGCTCCATAGAAAATACTGTGGCATGTTTTTAAATTGTTCTTTCTCAGGAACGTATTTATTTCTGTGAATTTCTGTGACTCTTTCTTTTCCCCTGTGAATATAGGTTGTGCAGTGCTGGGGTGAAAACAAGCTGAAAATTTTCCTTAGAAACAAAAGTGTCTTTTGTCTGTACTGGGAAAGGTCTCTCAGCTGGCACTTCCTGAATTTTAATTTTTATCTAGACCAATACTGAGCAGTCTATGTATTCTGATAGTTTATACTGATAACTATGTTTATGTTGTGTGGTACTGCAGACTAACTCAGAATATGTAGGGCTTTCAACAGGTGGAAAACTTGCCTTTTCTGAAATATCAGTATTTTCTCAGAATCATACCGGTTGTCTTTGGTCACACTTTTCATTCATGTAATACCATAGCTTTCATTAGTGTGCTTTCCAAAGAGATAGAGATTATCAAAACCATATTTTACTTAAAAAAAAAAAAAAAAAAAAACTTTCTGCATCTAAATAATATGTTATTTTTTCTTTTTTTTTTTTTCATTTAGGGCATAATCTCTCATTTTACTAATGTGAATCTTATGCTTGATGAGTCATACATTACTGGCTTTATTTTTTCCTGCACTTTTTAAATTTTTAACCTTTACTTGCCTTTTATATCAATTATGCTTTATTTGGATTTCAATAGATCTCGTGAAACATTTTCATTTGTATGCTTTTTATTTAAAATGGCTGGGTTTACCTATACAGTACATTAATCTAAAGCTTTGGAGGATTTTTAATATTTGGGGATTTTTATAATTTTTAGTCCATAGTAAAAAACAGATTGTTTATAAAAAGACTTACAGATTCCTAAGGGTATTTCCGTGTGTTTCATGGATAACATTTTGGAACCTTTTCCTTAGGTTAGTATTTTTAATTTAAAGGTTCCTTTTAAAATGAATATCATAATTGGGAGTAAAAAATTGGGAAAGTTCTTCAAAAGTAAATTACTTAATTTGGTTTTAAAGGTATTGTTCAATTACTACTGAGAATTTTCATGTTTGTTTTAGTAAAAAAGACTAAATTTCATTTCTGGTCAAATGATATTATAAACTTCAGTTTGGTCTCAGATTATTTTATTTGGATCAGCAGAACTGGAGGACTGGCCCAGAGAAGCTTTCATTAGTGACTTGAATCTCCATCTTGAATACAATTCTTAAGCCTATGCACGCTGGAATTGTGGCTTGAGAATTTTATTCTTGAGTGTCAAATCTGATAATTTCACAGACCTGAGGAAGTTATACATCCAGTTTATGTTGAAATGTACCTGAATCATGGGGACAGGCCACTTCATATCAGCTCTTCACTCTTTAAATCTTAGCTCCTCCAGGGTAATTGGTATCCAGAGTTGTCAAATGCTGCAGAGATGCTACTTGCAATAAGGAATTTTGGCTCTTAGGCAGTTTCCGTAACTGGTTTCCTAGGATATCTCAGAATGTTTTGTTTCTAACCTCACTCCTTCTGTGTAAATAAGAAGCCATTTTAAGTACGCATTGTCAGAGAAGCTATTTGGGCTTTAGAGTTCGTACTTGAAACCTGGAAATCATTTTCTGTTCATAAATCTTGAAACACTGAGGTTGCCAAATAATTCAGTATTTGTACTTCTAGCTCCATGCAAGAATTTGACAGTGAATTTGAAGCGATGAGGTATTTGTCCAAAAGAATGGCTAAAACCTCTTATTTGGGGTATGCGTCATCAGTGATGTTATGTTAAGCAGCTTTTTACCTATCTACAGTTTTATCTTTATTTCAGTCATTGCAGCACTTTGAGTTAACCTGCTATTGAAAAATAATATTTCCATGATTTATACTTAAACTGAGGACTACTTTTACATTTTTGCAAGAAACTGTATTGGGTTTTGTTCTCTACTGTCCTGTCTTGCTCTTTCTGGCAAAGTCTGACTTGCAGCAAATGAGGAAGTATATCAATTAGCCTCCTTGTCTCTGTGTTATTTTAAAGGCAGAAGAGAGCTTTCTATGTTAATCTGTTCATTGCAAATTGAAAACAAAATCCTGCCAGTCTTCTGAGCCAGCCAATTCCTTTAGCAGAGTAAATCTAAGGAATACATAACATAGTAAATCCGTTATTTAATTGGGATTCATGGTAGCCTTATCTTATATTTACATAATGAGAAGCTTTTTATAAAGAATTAATTCAAGTAATAAGATTTATTTATCTAATGTCTTGCTCTTGAGATAATCACAGAATTGTTCACACTAACCTTTAATATGTTTAAAGTCTTTTATAACAATATCCTTTATTTTTCTCAAAATCTGTTCTGAAGCCCTAGACCTCTGAAGCAGGTAATCTGAGTGTCAAGTAGAGAAGCTATTCAAAGACTGAGCTGAGTCAGATATAACTCAAAGGAAGAGTTAGGTTTTCCTGTCCATGAAGTTCAAAAGTCACATTTCTTTCAGTGTCCTGGTGAGTGAAATAGGACCTCCATCTGTTTAAAGACCACAAACTGCTATAACTTGAAGCAAAAAGCAAAGTCTGTGTAGTACTGACTGGTAAAGTCTGATGGCTCAGCAACACTCTTTTCACACAGGAGAAAAACTCATGGACTATTTATGCTTTAATTTTTGTGAATGGTCAACAGTCCCATCCTGCTTTGAGTATCAGGAACAATTTTGTTTGTCTAAATCATGTAGACTTTCACATTCCCAGTATTATCCAAGTTCAGCAAAGAGAACACTCAAGGGTTTTGGTAACAAGAAGAGGGAGCTCTTATAAATTCAGAACTCATCCCTGGGAAACTAAGGAAAAAAATGACCTGGAGTAGTAGTCAGTAATATAGTGACTGACTGCCGGCTACCGATAAGACGTGGCCAAGAAAGAGACCAATATGATTTCATGTGTTAAGCAAAATATTTGTAGCAGCACTGAAGAAATATTAGTGCTGTATTGTCACATACTGCTAAAACTTCATGTGGGATGCTACATGTGAGTGGGTGCTTGTGCTCAGCAAAGGAATGGGTAGCAAAAAAAAATGCTGGTAGAATGAGGACCAGATGGCTTAACACTCATTGCACTTTAAAAGAGCTTGTCCTATTTGCTCTAGCAACATGAAGGCTGCAATGGGGTACAAATGGTCCCTCTGAATAGCCTAGAGGATGAAGAAGAGAACACTTTACAGAGTATGAAATACTCAACAGTCTGTCAATTGAGATTAATAATAATTAATAATAATAATAACAATAGAGGAGAAATTCTGTAAACCAACACCAGAAATTGAATGGTCCTTAACCATTAAGGAATTACAAGTGTTTCCAATAAGTACAGTGTGAGCAAAAGGGGATATTTGAGAATCAGGCCTGTCAAATGTAGTAAAGTGATATTGTGGTGTATTGGTGAACTTGACTAGAATTCCTTTTTAGTCTTGTGTGTTATGCTTTCTAAATGGAAGGTATAATTAATTCAATGACAACGGAAATTAATTTGAAATGGTCGTCTTAAGAAATATTTAAAGATCAACTAGGTAATAAAGCAGTTCTAACAAGAAGAAAAATCTGTCTGCTGAAGGCTTTAAATAATCCAGCAGAGCCAAAATAAATTCAGAGAGCACAAATACACCTAACCTTATGACTTCTGAATTGCATTATTTAGTATTTTATATATATGTTTTAAAATATAAAATGTTTGTATTTAATCTTAAATATAAAAAATAGAAATGCATCTTAAATATTGAAATTGTCTTTTGGGATTAAGCCTAAAGAGAAAATAAGATTATTATATAAACGAATTGCTCCCTTATGCGCAGAAATGTTGGAATTCATTCTGATCTGAAACCTTTTCTGTCATGCTTCTAAGCATGGGTTTCAAGAGACTTAGAATAACATATTTAATTTAACATTATGATAAAGACCATCTCTCAAAAATGCAGCCAGTTTCTATCCTTACAACTGACCTTATCAACTCTGCATATAATCCTGCCCTTTTGAGCTTTTATGTGGAAGAATATAGAGAAAAGTGGAAGCCCAAGGACAGTCATCTGAGTATTCTGATAAGAGAGATTTTTTCATATAAATTCTTATTTTCATATTAACTCTTTACCTAGAGTTTGATAAGGATGCTGGTTTAGATCAGCACAAGAAGGACACAACTCAGATTACTACCCAAGTAGACCATTAGGATGCCCACTAGTATGTCATATGCCCTAAATCAAGTTCTTGGTCTAAGATGGTACACGAGTCCTTCAACACAAGGCCTTCACTTTCTGTTTCCTTATCCCACCAAGCACTGTAACAGTGGAGTTATTTTTTATTCAAGATGGTAAACGGTCTTTATTTCCTTAAAGTTTTTTCTAACTTGCTATGAAAAAGAGAATTGCTGCAATTTATAACCTATCTGCTACTTTTTTGAGGAGAAAAAGACCCTTCACATCAGAATATATATACTAGTACTTGAACTCTAATAACCGTATTGGTATCTGATCCCCTTCAGTTCTGTTAATGTCATTGAGAAATGAGACCTCAAGGGCTGAAGACAGGATTTTGGCTGTGATGCTAAGTCAAAGACAAAATTTCCAGACAACGAAGACACTTTTCTCAGTTATAAATATTCCCCTGTCATCTTCTCCCCTCCCTTTACGCCTACTCAACCATTTTTTGTGTTCTAGTATATTTCCAACATTTGTTTAATTTCAATTATTTTAGGTTTTGAAACCATAAACATATACAAACAACATATAAAATTACTTTAACAATCACACGGTATTCCTCAGCTAAAGAAATAAACAGTTTGTACTAGAACAAAAGGTATGCATTCATTAGATGCAATGGAGAATAGCCATTGTAAATGCAGTTCCAGGCAGAAGTAACTTCTCTTCATTGGCTAATAGAACTGAAAAACTTTTTTTTCATTTTTCAAAGACATACATTCCAATTTGATAACAGTCTGAAATAGTGTATTATTCTTAATATACTGAACTTATTTATAGTTGATTACTTCTGTTTTGCATCTCTGTTTTTTTCTTGGTCTCATCTCTGTATGTAGTGTATGATGCTCTTTAGTCTTTCATGTATATTCCTATAGGTTGTTTATTCCAGAAGTCTTTTACTTTACTTGTTAATAATATTCTCTTGATCTTTGCTTACAAGAGCAGTTTCAAGGTAATACCTTATAATAATGATGGTCTGGTATTATCAATAACTATTCTGGTTGGAGATTCTTGTCTCTTATTTTGATTATCTGGTAATCTCAAATATAAAAACAAGACAGGTGCTAAAAGTTAAGGACAAAATCTGGCTATTGCCTTTGACTATAGTAAAGCCAGGTTTTCATCTAAATCTTGGCTTCTGTTCTGAGATTTCAATGGCAAAATTGTGCAGTCTGCATATTTCTCTGCAGAGATCATAAAATAAGAAATGAATTAAATTTTGTAAAGAAAAAACTATAAATTATAATCAATTTGCAATATGACCAAATTAATAGAGCAGAAACAAGTGCTTACGGAACATACCAGAACTGTTTTTATTCTGTAACCTCAGTATTGTGTTAATATTGAGAAAATTAAATGATGAATAGTTAAATTGAGGAATGGTAGAAAAGGTTATTAGTGTTAAATTATTGACAACATTCTGCATATAGACATATGTAGGGATCCCTCTTTTATATTTCAGGACTCGTGCCAGAATAGACAGTTTCTGCATGTGCATGATGTTTTCCATAGGAAATATCTGTTGGAAAAGTAATAGGTTATAAATTCTCAGCCTCCAAACAGACTTTTGTTTTGCTTTTCAGATGTACTAAAACATTGGACTGTATCTTGGTCATCCAGAAAATGCTGTACATTCTTTGCCATCTTCGCTAAGCAGATTAAAAAAGTATTTCCCTTCCTCCTCCTTATCAGCACCGGCCACCCCTTAAGTACAGAATACTTTGGGCTTTGATAAACATCCTCTAGTGAATCTTGCTAGGCTGATGCGACACATCTATCTCCAGCTCTCCTGCCTTTTCCCTAGCAAAGTTTACTGCCCATGTGGAGGAGGTGATGAAAAGAAAACACGTGCCAGCACTTGCAGTTCATCTTCTAATTCATTAATTTAAGCCACTGACGAAAAGATGAGTTTTTTGTGGTTTTAGCCAGACCAGAACATGCAGCTCAGCTTTTGCAAACAGAAGGTTTCTGACATTAGGCGGGATATTTCCACAGGGGCGGGAGCTCCCTAAACCACCCCTGCAAGAAGATATTTGCCAGAGCTCTTTGATTTTGCCCTGCATGCCTTCCTATATGCTTGCATAGGTTCTGCTTCTCAGCTAAACTTGACGGGCTGTGACAGCACTTTTACAATTGAAATAAAACTTCATAGTCAAAAAATAATATCAGGCCTGATCCTCCCCTCTTAAGTCATTTTCCCTTCCTAAGCTATTTTAAGCTTTAGTCTATTTAGTTATGAGCTTTTCAATTTCAGTAGTGCCAAAAATGACATAATAATGAAAAAGCCATTGCATGAAATCATGAGAAATTACAGAATTTTTGCCCCCACTTCTAAGTATGTGGAATCGGCACACTTACTTTATTGGATTCCACAGTTCATTTGAACTGATGATGCATGTCATTGAGAGACCTCGCACTTCCCACGAGGCTCGCAGAAACGCTAACTCAGCAGCTTGCCTTGCTTTGCTTAGAATGCGCCTTTCGTATCCTGGCTATCAGGCTAAAGTATTCTGAACAGTGGATGCCATTTATATTTATTTTAAACAAAGTATTTCATTGCAGTGGCTAGTCTTCTGCAGATTTTTATATCATGATGGAAGTCTGGTGAAACCACCTTCATATTGATCAGAGCGCTGAGACTGGGAAGTCCTGACATTTCTAAATGTGTCCTATCACTGTAGGAGATTTCACTATCAGAGGAACCCTACTGTCACCAGAATTAGTAGCTTTTACTTTCTGCTGTCTTCAACGTAAGGATACAAGGGGATTCAAAGGTGTTTTTTCAGTTAGTTTTGATTTTTAAGTAAAATGTTTTTTTCCGTAGCAAGAAATGTATAACAATATTAGCAAATTCTTTGGGAGTCTACTGACTTTTTGCCAAACTGTGCATGTTGGAAGGATAAAGTAGGTAACAAACAATCAAATAAAACTTTTATTTTTTTACAATACTATTAGATGCATCACATTGAACGTGGTTAAATACCAACAAAAACATTTATTATAAACCCCCAAAATAGGAATAAGGTTTGGTGGATTTGAATTGTCATCAGGCTAATTTTAAAACTCTTGAACTATATCATCTATGAAATATTATGCTTACAATGTGTTATTTTATACTTTCAAGTGTATGTTGTGTAAACTTCTAACAGCTGAAGGTGGAAAACTTGCCATGACTCTTAGTTAATACTTTTCCTTTTCTCCAAATGAAAGAAGATGTATACATATACATATGAAAGAAGGTGTATGCATATGCATATATATATCTCTAAATAATATAAATATTTTATATTATATAGTATATATACACTTATATACACTATACTTAAAATATAAATGCATATGCCTGTTTTAAATAGTGACAGTTCATACCTAGTGTTTAATATATCAAAAGAGCGGTGCATCCCTATGAGTAGGAAGTCAAGCAAAGGAGGYAGGAGACCTGCATGGATGAGCAAGGAGCTCCTGGCAAAATTCAACCAGAAGAAGGAAGTATACAGAAAGTGGAAAGGGGGACAGGCCACTTGGGAGGAATATAGGAACGTTGTCAGAGTATGCAGGGATGCGACGAGGAAGGCTAAGGCCCGTTTGGAATTAAATCTGGCTAGAGATGTCAAGGATAGCAAGAAGGGCTTCTTCAAATACATCAGTAGCAAAAGGAAGACTAGGGGAAACGTGGGCCCTTTGCTGAATGGGGTGGGTGCCCTGGTGACGAAGGATGCAGAGAAGGCAGAGTTACTGAATGCCTTCTTTGCTGCAGTCTTTACTGCTCAGGCCAGCCCTCAGGAACCCCAGATCCTGGAGGCAAGAGAGAAAGTCTGGAGAGAGGAAGACTTTCCCTTGGTGGAGGAGGAGTGGGTTAGAGATCATTTAAGCAAACTTGACACCCACAAATCCATGGGCCCTGATGGGATGCACCCACGAGTGCTGAGGGAGCTGGCGGATGTTATTGCTAGGCCACTCTCCATCATCTTTGAAAGGTCATGGAGGACAGGAGAGGTGCCTGAAGGCTGGAAGAAAGCCAATGTCACCCCAGTCTTCAAAAAGGGCAAGAAGGAGGACCCAGGGAACTACAGGCCAGTCAGCCTCACCTSCATCCCTGGAAAGGTGATGGAGCAGCTCATCCTGGAGGCCATCTCCAAGCATGTGGAGGAAAAGAAGGTGATTAGGAGTAGTCAGCATGGCTTCACCAAGTGGAAATCATGCTTAACCAATCTGATAGCCTTCTATGATGGAATGACTGGCTGGGTAGATGAGGGGAGAGCAGTGGATGTTGTCTACCTAGACTTCAGCAGGGCTTTTGACACTGTCTCCCATAACATCCTCATAGACAAGCTCAGGAAGTGTGGGCTAGATGAGTGGACAGTGAGGTGGATTGAGAACTGGCTGAATGGCAGAGCTCAGAGAGTTGTGATCAGCGGTGCAGAGTGTAGTTGGAGGCCTGTAGCTAGCGGTGTCCCCCAGGGGTCAGTACTGGGTCCAGTCTTGTTCAACTTCTCCATCAGTGACCTGGATGAAGGGACAGAGTGTACCCTCAGCAAGTTTGCCGACGATACAAAACTGGGAGGAGTGGCCGATACCCCAGAGGGCTGTGCTGCCATTCAGAGAGACCTGGACAGGCTGGAGAGGTGGGCGGAGAGGAACCTCATGAAGTTCAACAAAGGCAAGTGCAGGGTCCTGCACCTGGGGAGCAATAACCCCATGCACCAGGACAGGTTGGGGGTTGACCTGCTGGAAAGCAGCTCTGTGGAGAAGGACCTGGGAGTGCTGGTGGACACCAAGTTAAGCATGAGGCAGCAATGTGCCCTTGTGGCCAAAAAGGCCAATGGTATCCTGGAGTGCATCAGGAAGAGTGTTGCCAGCAGGTCGAGGGAGGTGATCCTCCCCCTCTCCTCAGCCCTGGTGAGGCCACACCTGGAGTACTGTGTCCAGTTCTGGGCTCCCCAGTACAAGAGGGATGTGGCACTACTGAAGCAAGTCCAGCGAAGGGCYACMAAGATGATTAGGGGACTGGAACATCTCTCCTGTGAGGAAAGGCTGAGCGAGCTGGGCCTGTTTAGCCTGGAGAAGAGAAGGCTGAGAGGAGATCTTATCAAYGTGTACAAGTATCTGAAGGGAGGGTGTCGAGAGGATGGGACCAGACTCTTTTCAGTGGTGCCCAGTGACAGGACACGAGGCAACGGGGACAAACTGAAACACAGACAGTTCCGTCTGAACATGAGGAAAAACTTCTTCACTGTGAGGGTGACAGAGCACTGGAACAGGTTGCCCAGAGAGGTTGTGGAGTCTCCTTCTCTGGAGATATTCAAAACGCGCCTGGATGCAATCCTGTGCAATGTGCTCTAGGTGACCCTGCTTGAGCAGGGGGGTTGGACTAGATGATCTCCAGAGGTCCCTTCCAACCTCAGCGATTCTGTGATTCTGTGAAAAAGAACTCTTGCATGTGTCTTTCATGTGTTTAACTGTAGTCTTGGCTAAAAACTTCTTAAATGTATGTTTATTATAGGGAAACATGGCTCAAATTGTAATAACATAAAATAAATTTTGTCAAATCTTATAAATACGGAGAAAGAAGCCAAGTGTTTTAAATTATTTGAAAGAATTTAAGAACAGACCTTATTTCCATATGTTACTTTTTTATGTTTTATGGACTACTCTTGTATGGAAAAATTCATTCTATTAGAAATAACTACTGCAATGTGAGAGAGCGCTTGCTGTTGTTTACAACTAAGATTAATGTTCAAGAGTCAAGAGGCTTGAACTACATTCTGGGTTTCAATAGACAACTGATCCCTTGGCACTGGTTTTCTTCTCAGGAATTTTATGCAGTGTGGCTGCACAGCTTACACAGGGGGAAAATTCAGCCTTCAATTCCATATTTGAATATTCTTGTGTATGCTTATGAAAGATATATTTTTAAATGAAATTATTTCTCAATTGGATTTTAAAAAAATGCTTTAAAGATACAAAATTCTTGTTGGTCTACCAAGAGCTTACGTTTTGAGCTGGCAAAATTGCTGCCTGTAAATGAAATCCAAATTAGGCAAATGCATGTCATAAAATATTATCATCATCAGTTACGGTTAGTAAATCATGGCCATGGGCAGCACAGATGACTTGACAGTTTGTTAGGAATGACAGAAGTCAGAAAGCTAGACGCTCTAATAAATGAGATGCCTGATGTTCTAGACAATGAGTCTTAGTACACCAAGGGGGATAAAGGGAAATCAAAATTTGCTGAAATTAATTCCTATCTATCATCCTTGTAAAAGTTGCTATTACAAAAAAATCATTTGGCACAATGGTAGTGCTTTGAAAACTGAGGATTCTTGTCCCTCTTTTTTTTTTTTTTAAGATGAATAGTTGTCTGTATTCATATTACTACCAGTTAAGGGCCATAAATATGGAACATAGTGCAAGAACTCAGACTAATAAGATAATTACATTCTAGGCTAGAAAGTGAAGCATAAAACAGGACACAACAGCAGGTAGACAGCCATCCATAGCAGGCAGAATGGACAAGTCCTCTAGGCCCCGTGGCAACATAACTGTTATCAAGTTTTCAGCATAAATTGTTGTTTAAGAGGGTTGAGGAAAATTCTGAAAAAAGATAATGAGTATATATCCATCTGTCACTCATTCTTCCTAAGTATGAGCAACAATATGAGATGGGGTACAAACATTTGTGTCTGCTTGTTAAAATTTGAAGCAGCAGATTGGTATTCTGGATCAGAGGCGGATATTTTTTCAGTGTTGAGACATGATACACAGAATGACAAAAAGTAATTTGTTTTCTATGATAAACTAGAGGGGGCCATATAAAGAAAAAAAATGTAACCTCAAGCTTGAGAAGGAAAAGGGAATTTAATTGCAATAATACCTAGTCCTTTCCAGGAAAAAAAAAAAAAAAAAAGCTTCAAGTACTTTTTGAGACATTTGCTATACACTGAGCAGATGTTTTTACTGAGCTTGCCATAATGGCATTCAGGTCTGTTTCCTTAATTCTTCATTTAGAGATTGGTGTTCTGTATGAGTAATTGAAGTTATTCCTTTAAAACAGGCATTATCTTGCAGTTTTAATCACTGAATTTCATCTGCTTTTATCACTTCAAAATTAGATTACTGAAATAGGTTCTTTCTAGAACTATGTCTTAAATCAATACACAAACAGTAGCTGACATAGGTCTAGATATTCTGCTTATTATTAAGACTTCTAGCCTACCAGTAACACCAGATGCCATTTCTCCACTTGGTGTTGGTTTTCTGTGATCTTTCTGTGGAACTTAAGATGGACACTGTAAAGGCCACTATAGTTTGAGATAGGCCTTCTTGGTACATTGCACCATACCTTATCACATTTTTATGGAGAGACTTGAAGTTTTTTATGGAGACTCTAAAATAGTAATCTAGTTAGTATAAATCAGAGTCAAATTTTAAAGGTGCACCTGAATGGAACAGTGAAATTCAGGACAATTTCTGAAATTTTTTTAGATAACTAATTCTTTCTGATCTGAATTTGAATGTCTCTTGTTGAGAACCTGTGTTTAACTGAGAATAGCCGGTCTTGCATTCAGTGCATGCTGAAAGCTTTATACTAGTTAACAGATTTATACAAATGGAAGAATGAGGTAAAGAATATCACTGGACTTTGCAGTATTAGCAAGAATTTTCCTTTGATATCATCTGAAGCCTCTATCATCCTTTGCAAGAAAAGGACTATCCCCTACTGGGTATCTTCCTTAGATTGGCCCCATGATACATCTTAACATTAGTGGAAATTTTCCTTTTTATTAATACTTGTTCTAGTTACTTTATAATTGCAATCAGGGCAAATGTTTGATTTTTGGAGGAGTTTAATGAGAGATTTTTTTCAAAAGTGTATATGCATGCCATTTTAATGTTTTTTTAGTAATATTCAAGTCTCTTTACCCAAGCAATTTTATTTCTCAAAGTTTAACAGCTATCTGATTTCAGTAATATTTCTCCAAAACAAAGAGATACTCTCAATCAGCTACCTCATCTTTGGGGCCTTGTTGTGATAGAGTCCCCCTATTTATTTCGAGAACCTGGATGAAGTACATGAAACTCTAAGGATAGAGACCTAGTAGTCCTGTGTTCTGTTCACCAGTGCTGGAGAACAGTGCATCAAATACTTGCCAGACCAGTATGAAGGGAATTTAATGCAAAAGTAAAAACCTGTTTATTCTAATAAGGCACCTAATCTGGAAACTAGTTACTAGTACTGAGAAAATATACAAGACACTGAAATGATTCAGGAACTATTCTTTGTTTTAACATTGCTAGCAGAGTGTTTATTACCACCATTAGAAACAGTCATGATTTCTTAAACAAGCCCTGTCTCCTGGGAGGTCTCTTCCCCACATTGCCAGTCACTGTGATTCCCATTGACAGCTAATGCTCGCCAGGGGGGGTTCCTGAAATTCTCAGCCTTCATAATTAATCAAGTCAAATTATCGTCTTAGAAGAACTTGCTAATGAAATACTGTCAGTGACAATATTGGCTTTGGATTTGCAAAGGTACATTAAATTGAACTTTCTAGCAAGTCATCCACAAACAGGTTTGGTAACTTGCTGATGAGTAAACAAATGCAAATGGGTGCCTATATATGTGGAAATAAGTATATTTTCCACAAGCAAACATTTCAGTGGTAATAAGAACTACCTAATATTAAGTAGTGCTATTTGGAGATTGAATTGAAAAATGTTGAAGGAAATTGGTGTATTGGGTTGGTGTGTCTGGATATCAGCTGACCACAGATATAACTTAATAGAGCTGAAGAAGCCAGCTACAACACACAGTAGGAGAGATTAGGGTAATAGATGGCACCCTGTGGCAAGAGTTAGGGGAAAAGAAGAGGAAATAGAAGTAGGAAAGATTGAAGGGTAGAGAAAAAGGGTAGAATGAAGGGGGAGCTGGAAATAACAGAGAAGGCTGCAGAAGAATAAACAGAGTTTGGCAGAAACAAAATATTGGTGCATGGCAGGGACTTCTTCTAAAGCAATGTGAAAAATTTGCTTATCTGTCTGGGTAACATCACTATGTAGCTGTCCTGCTTCTGCTCCCCTACGGCCAGGCTGACCCTCCATTCCTTCACCGGGGTCTTTCACACGCTTGTGGATGGAGATGGGAGCATGAGGCTCCTGGCTGGATTTGGCTCCCCCACAGAGCACTCCTTCCAGTATTATAGTCGCTGTGTGACTATAACATTTGGCTGTTGCTACATCATCCAAAGAATAAATTTAACTGTGGCCCCAGAGTTTCGTTTTGCCATAGAAAGGCTGTCTTGCAAGGTGGCATTCCAGGGGAGTGAGTAGGGGGAAGAACCTTATCCGCGGAGCAAAACATAGCACCTTACACTTGGTTAAGGATCAGTTTCCAGAGAGAAAACTGAGAGATCACCTTCACGAGCTAGCAAAAGCTCGGTGAAGCTCTGAGAACAGAAAGAGGCATATTAGTGACTATAACATCCCATAGAAGGAATCAGAATCCTTTCAGTAAATTAAACTTGACTTTTTCTTCTGCTGATTTCTTGGTGATGGCCACACAGTTTCCTGGCTCAACCAGAGGAGAATATATTGATTAAATTCAAGGAAGTAAGAACGAAAGGGAAAACTAAGATCAGTGGGACACAGCACAGATGCTTGGAGAATGACTGAGCCTTGCATGGAGGCTGAGGGCAGAGCAGACAGGAAAAATTAGATTTGGGGAGAAAAATAAAAGCAGTGAATGAGGCTGGGTACCAAAAGAGTAGTGCCCCTGTTAACATAAAAATATCTTTGCATTTTTAAGAAAAGGAATTAGTCAAACTTGTTACCACTTATAAAATTCTGTTTATCTGGATAACATGAAATCTTTTGTGGCTTCAAATCCTTTAATGGGATTTATAGTACAGACTAGAAGTGATTGTATTTCCTCACAAAAAAAAAAGGAAAAAAGAAACAAAAAAACAAATCCCCCTCCCATCCCCTCACCCCAAGTCAGAAATACTTATCCAAAGCATAAAAACTTTACCAGTTGGGATAAATTTGAGTACGAACTGTCATGATTTCTTTTGTAAAAAAAGATTATAGAACACAACTTCACTGAATTCTCATAAAAAGTAGCTACCTATAGTTTTATTTCCAGAAGGAAAGTTCTAAAAAAAATAAATTGGATTTAAATGACTCTTTAGAAATATTATACCTGTAAGGAAGGATCACTGGAACTGTTTGCATTTTAATGGTAGTACAATATGAAATGGATGTTCTACCATACACAGAATGCAAGTAATGTAATTGTTTTCTGTAAGGAATTGTTAAAAAAAAGAACTCAGTTCCTATCTCTGCCTTTGTGACAAGGTGTGAAGATACAAAATAAAAATTATAGAAATGGTTTGATTGCTACCAGTAAATCTGTAAAACAAGTTTATCCTTAGAATGGTTTATTTTAGCTAAATAATCTGGAAGGGGAATGGAAGAAAGAAAAATGAGCTCTAGTGTAAGAACAGACTGCCTGCTGTGGTGCCTACAGGGGACTTACAGGGTTTAAAACATCAATTTAGGTGCTTAAATTCAAGAGCAGGTCAGAACGTTTATTTTAAATTAGAAGACAACACATATTGGACTTCATTGCTCTTTTAGCATTTACCTTTAGGTTTCTATGAAAAAATTCCACTGAGTAGCTAAGAATTGATTAATATAATTAACAAATATATTAAAAGGCCTGGTCTTTATGTACGCACCAAACTTGCTTAAGCTCATGACCAGAGACAGTTCAAAACAGTCTCTGAGGAGATAGTCACTTCTACTAAGAACATGGATTGTTTGTTTGCTTTTAAACTCCATTTCTCCTCCTTTCCCCTCAGGCACCCATCTTTCATCCCATCCTAGAACCGGCTATTACTATGATGGCATCTTGGTATGCTCCCCTGCTGCTGCCTAGATATCCAGCAGAACTGGAGCTTCTCCTGTTTTGGCAGTGAGGAGGCTTCATTCCCTGTTCCTGCTCCGTAGATTACTTGAGTATTTTTGTATTAACACTCATTGAATTAAATCTAGAAACAATCCACTGAGCAGGAATTGGAATGAAGCTTTGCCTTTTCGCAGCTGAATCTGTGACCCAGTGCCAGAAGAGATCAGATTCTTTTGCTTTCTTTCTATCTAATCTGTAAATTTTCTTTTCTGAAATTGGCTTCTGCATGAGGAATGGGGATCTTGTGCACTATTTGTGTTCTGGCATTTTAGGACACTCCTGGGAACTGGGAAACACAGCATTGAGTTTTCTAAATTTGAGCAGAGAAATGAAAGTTGTCCGTTCCCTGTGCTGGTGTGCTAACAACCAGTCTATTAAACAGTCTGTAAAACATGGACACTTTGGCACATTGATGCTCATAAACAGAGTGGTTTTGTTGGTGAAGTTTTGAGGAATTTCTACTTAAGGTTCTTCCATCAAGTGATGTTCAGCACCCTAAACTTGCATGGACGGAGGCATAATCTTGAGTCATGTGGTTAAACATCAGAACAAAATGAAAGTTCAGAGATATCCATGTGATATGTCTTCAGCAATATCTCTTGATATTTCCTTTTGGTTAGTTCTGGGTGACTCTGTGCTTTGAACTGTCCTGGGACTGTGCCTTCTGCCAGACCCTGATGCCTGTGAAACTCTGCCGCGCAGGACACCTCTGCGTCAGCTGGTTGTCTGAAGCAGGCATTTTGAGTGGCAACTGCTCTGGCTAAACAATAGCTGATACAGATAATCAACAGAATAATTCCATCTCTTTAATCTAAGTTTATAAAATCATAGTAATGGAAAAATGACATACCTCCTTCAAACCAGACTGAAATATTTCTTTGCTGCTTGGATGCTTTTTAAATATGCTTAAGGCCAACCACTCTGCCTTCCTAAAAGAATGACTTGATTCAGGGCTCTTAAAGATTATGTTGAAACCCATTTAACTCAAATCTTCCCTAAATTGGTTTGCCTTGGATACTCATGAATATAAACATAAGGAGATAAATGGAGTGAGTGTCTTCTACCTAAATGCAGAAAGTTGTAATTTTGAAATGTTTTTAAAAAGCAATGGAGACAGATGATATTCTGATATCTCATTTTCGTAATATTTAGTTTGCATATTATACTCTGTCAACAATAATAATAAACAGTCAGATTATTAACTCTAGACTTCTATCTAAATCTTTAAAATGTTTTTTATTTAATATATTCCTCTTTAGTTGTCATTTACCTATCCCATTTATTTTCTTTACTTTTGCCTCATTTCTTTGAAGAGGTTGATATTGCCCTGAAGTAGAATGATAATCAGGCTGTATCACTTTGTTGTCCCCTGAAGTAGGGGTGCATGGAAATCATAAATAATGCAGTAATTTCAACATTAAAGTAGAAAACAATAGATTTCTAGCAACAACATGGTGAAAGTCGTGAGTTTGGCAATACTATGGAGGTGTCTGTAGGCAGACTTCCCAAGAAAGGTATATATAGAAGAAAAATGAACTGTGTTCAGAATTCTTGCCTTGGAAGAAAATAAATACGGGTTAAGAAGCCTAGTGGTAAGGACAGAAAGAACAAATATACACAATTCTTTTTTCTTTAAAAGAAGGTACTCTATCATGTCTCAGTTCAGATAACTTTTTTTTTTTCCCCCTGAGAAACACTGCTATACTTTCTAAAGAAAAAGAAGGCATTGCATTAATGGTATAGTTAGGGATGGATTTAGGCGCAACTAGTGGAAGAACTCATAGTTAATTGGCAGATCCAATATAACTGAATTGGGTAATAACTTCAAAAAATGAGATATATAAAGCTCACAATGAGCTGGCCTCAAAGATAGTTTTCCTTGAGTTAGACGTCATTACTTTGCTGATAGTTATGCCGTTCCAATGCCTTCAGCTGGGAAATTAAGTTTGCAAATGGATGTGGGACTGAGGCTGACCCTATTGTTCAATCTGCCTTCGTAACTCATAGAGAAGACTCCTGTAACATTAGATATAGCTGTGCAGCTTTTGAGCCCTTGAGGTGTAAACAACCACAGAAGTAGAGAGAGCTCTGGAGAAAAAGTAACAGAGATAGTAAAAGAAATTCTGAGAATGTTCTTGAGGGCTTTTCCTACGTAATATGGGTAGAATTTGACCCCCGCAAAAAACCCTTTTTAAAGCATGATTTCTAAACTGACTGCATAAGCAACTTAGGACATGTGTGCATACATGTGTGCACACAATGTTGACTAGTGCATGCCCATGCAAAAATGTTGTTAGAAGTCATGGAGGGTTCTGTGAATAGCTTACAACAATGTAGACACTTAATCACTTTTAGGTGCAATAGCCACACTTCAAATATGTGTACAAATAGCCAAAAGAAGTCAGGCCTGAATTCTGTCAGAAAATCAAGTTGTAGTAATCTTGTGCTAGAGTCCCTGAAAATTTTCCAGTAGTCACAGGCAGTAAGCAGACCAAGCAGACTGTAGGGCAAATTCCCACCAGTACATCTCATGGTCTTTTGGATTGATTTGCTGTAGTGAAGGAAATACTCATCTCTCTCTTAAGGGTAGATTTGGCTCATTCGGGCTTTAAGCACATAACTTCCAGGAGGGATCAGATCACTTCAGAGTAAGAGCCAGCAAGTTTATTTTCTCCTGCACTTAGCCACTGTACTGTAACACTTTTCAAGCTTCACATATGCATTGTTATTTTAAAGTACTGACTTTCAGGTACAGAGGCAGAACTATTTCAGTTACACTAACAAAGTGCATTTGCAAACTAAAGCTAACCGTTGAAAGTGAGCTAAAACTCATTATCACGTTTGGGAGACATTAGCCTGAAAATGTGCTGACTTGTTTCTAGGTGCCTATTTCAAACACAGACCTGAGATGTGGCAGGGTTGGGTGTTTGGGTTCTGTTTGTTTGTTTGTTATTTGGTAAAATTAATATTAACCTGAAAAGTCATGCCAAAAAAACCCCCTGCTGATTCTTATTTATTAAGTAATCTTTTATTTTCTCTTGCGTTATTTTTGCACATCAGAAGAAGAGAAGCTCAAATTTCTTTTGTTGTAGACAGCTATTCTTCCTACACATTAAATCAAATGGATTATGTGGTAGTTAAAATTTTGTCCATATTTTGCAGTCAAAATGTGGAAGGTTGCCTTTGATACCAGGGGTTTCTGCGGCACAGAACACATATAGCTTTATAATTTCCAAGGGTAAAGTACAACTAGAAAAGATCAGCTGATGCTACAAGAACGTGTGGAGATTAGCTCTTAAAAGCACTTACTCCAGAGGTCAGTAGAGGTGACTAATTTACTAACTTTCTTTATGTCTGAATATCCTCATACTTCTGGCACATTTCTTTTTTTTGTTGTTGTTTTGTTTTGGGTTTTTTTTTTATTCTGTTTGCTTTACCTGTGACATATTCAATTTATATGTATCTTAGAGGTTTTCCTTAATCATCTAGTGTGATGCTTAAAAATTAGTATTGTCCGTTGTGGCTTGGAAAAGACCAGAATTACCTTAATTATTCACAACTAGTTTTTGGACCACCTCCCCTGTTATTAAACTCTCCTTAAGCTTCTGCTCCTGGTTACTCTAGTCAACATTATGTGCACACATGTATGCACACGTCCCAAGTTGCTTATGCAGTCAGTTTGGAAATCATGCTTTAAAAAGTTGCAGGGGGGTTGTTTGTTTTTGTCAAATTCTACCCATATTATGTGGGAAAAACCCTCAAGAACATTCTCAGAATGCTGCTGGAGACAGGAAACTGAGTTAGGTGGACCTTTAAGTGATCCAAAAGTCCATGTCCCTCAGATTCTGCCTTCATTCTGCCTTTGTTCTTCTTCCATATTTGAATTTATTTATATATATTTTTTTAATTAAATCACTCTTAATTCATATGAAAAGCACTGTTGGAACCTGAGAGGAGAAGCAATTGTTTCATTTTTTTTCCCCCCTTAAGATCCATCTTTATTTTCATACTCAGTTCATTTATTAGTATTCCAAAAGCTTACGTCAAAGCTGAGTACCCACCACGTTGAAAATTGTGCCTAGTCCACATGGCTACCATTTTAAGGACTGCAGTGCATTGTTTGAACTCTATTTTAAGCAGAAATCCACCAAGTTCATATCAGCTAAATTCAAAGACATTCAGTCCCAATCCATAATGCGAGATTTTTTGTAGTCTTGTGATTGCGAACGCACCATGTACATGGATGCATACATGCTAGAGTCGTTATGTCAGCAAGAGATCAGGAGATCCCCCTTCTGCTACACTCTTTGGTAAATCCTTGCTTGGTTGAACATGTGCAGACAGGTCACAAGATACAAGCTGTGAATTATTTGCAGATTTCCTGTTCTAATTTTTTAGTTTTTATTCACTTTCTTATTCACTTTTTTTTTTTTCATAAGTCAAGGAGCAGGATCACATGCCCATGGTTCTGTATACTCTGTGTTTGAGTTTTACAGAGAGATCTGGTTTCCATAACACTGCGTGTAGTACACTGGAGCTATTGGGAAAGCTTAATTTACAGCAGAAAAATGGTGAGGGCTTGGTAAATAAAATATAAACATGAATAAGATGGACAAACTGTAGATCTTATTTGTTTTATTGATTTTGTTTTGGTATTGATTTTGTTTCATGCTTCCTCCTCTTCTTATGGCCCCATCTCCACAAATAAACTCTTTGTGACACATAGATGTTTATATTGACAGTATAATATGGTATGCAATAAAAAAGTCTGTAAGGAATGTGCAAAACTTTAACATCCGGATATGGGCTGCTATGTGGCTTTGCGTATCTGAGGATAGACTTCAGGATTGTTTCACGCTATATGACATTTCTATTGGATAGACCAGAAGAGAAAATTATTAACAGTTTTCACATTTACACTTCTGTGTTTAGGATCTGCAGGTAGAGTCCAAGGGAATAAAATGACAATTTCTAGAACTATTGTTCCTAGCTGTGATGTGTTTCATAAAGATATTATGGAGTTTTGTGTTTATATTTCTCCCACAGCTGTGGTAAGACAAGAGTTTTTGAAAAGAAAAGTTTAAATTCTGGAGCAGTAGAAGGTAGACAATAAAACTGGAGAGTTGTGAGGTCATTTGGGGATTTTCTACATAACAGTATAAACTCCCAAGAGCAAGCTGCACTGTTTTACATGAGTTGTTATACTACCAGGAAAAACAAAAGCACCTAGTATGATATTAACTTGGAGGTACCATCTGTAATCCCACTATGGGTGCATTTAGATGAACACAAAGTCATGAATCATAACCTAGAGGTTCTAAGTTCACATCACTCTTCCCCAGGCATGTGGAAACACAGAAATTCAACCTATAGGCCACAACTACTTTGGATTTGACCAGAAAACCCCCAACACATAGACTAAATTCCTGTTCATCATTGTCTGCCTTTGTAGTCATGTTTCATGTGGATGTATCAGGAGCAATGCTGGGCCTTTTGAGTTTTGGACTACTGCATGCCAAGTCTTTAATCAAACCACAATTCTTTAGTTCTGGCACAAATCTCAAGAATAGTTCTTTAAACAGTGGATGTTTTATTTTAGCATGGTAATACTCTCTTAGGTGTGTTAAGATTAATGATAATCACATTTTCCACTATGTTGAGAGAAAGTGATTTTACTGCAAAGTGTGTCTGTTTTTACTCAGTACTATAAGCTTATTTTCTTTCATTCTAATAATATCTGTATTTGTCTTTACCTGAAAGCAAGATGACGTTTTTCCCATCCTTGCAGGATTTAATATCTGAGAGGCACATTAGATTATGTTCTAAAAGAAAGCCTGTATTAGTGAAAGATGTCAGTTTGCCACACATTAGTAGCTCTGGCCATATACATCTTCTTATTCTGCAATAAATGCAAGGTGCTTTTTCAACTTCAACTTCTAGTGATAACTGTATTTTCAAATATTTATTACAATGTTCTCACATCTAATCCTATAAAATACACCTTTTCTGAGGTATTCATAGTTTAACAGGCAGAAATTACTCTCCTTAAACATTTCCTCATTTGTAATACTGAACAATGCCTTGTTCTATTCCTGTCTGGAGCACATCTAGATACTCTGAAGGTTTTATTCATATAAACACTATAAACCTGTTGTGTTCCATGGAGAAAACTTTCTCTTAATATGTGCTTCAGCTCTGGAAATATTATAGTAATAGAGCCAAATTTCTTAAGGTATCTGTTTTGTGATTCTTAGTTCTATCATTCTTTCTCAAAAAAATAGTTTAAAAAAGGCAATTTATTGTGACTGCGAGAAAACATACACAATGGTTTAGTTTAACCTGTTTAAACTAAATGGATGAAGACAAAGTCCTTTAGGAATTTTTTTTTTTTTTTGTTAGTTACGTTTTTTAAAACTCCAGCTCTTCAGGTATTACCCAGAAGCTTTTTGTGAAATTTAATCTGCAAGTTATTATCATCTGATATGATCCTTTAGAACATACTACTTCAACTCCTGCAACCCATCACAGTCATCAGCTGGACAAGAACTGTATCTGACAATTTGGCTGTCTTTGCATCAAACTCAAAACCTAAAGAGTAGTCTGTGAATTGAAGAGTAACAAATATAAAACATTTAAAAAACACTAATTTAATCACACAATGCTTTGTTCCTGTTTTGGGACATATTACCAAATCAGCCAATCAAACAGTTGGAAAGAAGACTATTAATACACTAAAACAATTATATATTAATCATACACAAGTAACATGTCCTTGTCTCACAATATGTAACAGATTAACATGAAATAGTTGTTTGTTATTGTTAGTTAGGTACCTAAGCAGGCTATGAGTTACATAATGACATGGTACGTTTCTTAGGAGCATGGTCTATCTTTCCTGAGAAACTTGTTTGCTAAATCAGAATCTTACAATGATGCTGTAAAATAATACTTATATACATATATGCATATACACATATACGTGTGTGTATATATATACACACACACACACACACATACATATAAAATTTTCTTTAAGGAGAATGCATTCCTTATTTCCTAAAGTTGCCAATTATGTTTAAGGAAAATTTTATTGTCTGAAGCAATGTTCTGCCCTGTGAAGCTACAAGGCAATGCTCTGCTTTTTTGGGATATTCATCTTCACACACATCTTACAGTACTGTATGATTATTTTTTTCAATTATGAGGCAAGGGAATTAATTTTAAGTATTCAGATAGCCAACTGGCAGGTAGGCAGGCAGCTCTTTTTCCACAGGTACTTGATACCAGAATCTGTCAAGTTTAATGATATCTTTGTAGTTTGATCAATAATTCCTATTCAAATACAAAGCAAGAATACAAAACCTAAACTAATGCGTATAAGATGTAATATATTCTGTTTTATTTCATTCAGACAGTTACTAAGCAGACACAATCTAATGCTTCTCTCAGGTAACTGAAAGTTTTAATTTTGATTTTCTTGTAGGAGCTTATTACCAAAACTGCTGTGGGTGACTGTTCTGTATTAGCAATTAAGTTTTTTGGTGAGGTTAACTATCAACTAATCTTTTATGAAAGGAAATCACTTCAAATTTCAGGAAAATGCTTTGGAAACAAGCATAGAGGATCTGTATAAACAGCTTGTTTAAAGATTTTCCTAGTATAATTCTTTAGTTTACAGAAAGTTCTATCTTATCCCAGTGGAATTCTTCTGTTCATGTATCAATAAAATAAATATTGGGTTCTTTCCAGAAATAATTTTTGATTAGTAGGCAAATTTTCAAAACAGTTGGCTTCTTGGGAGACCTAAATATATTTAAAGGCAAAAGTCACACTCAGAACAGCAGTGATATGCATAGATCAGTGTACACATAAATTTAGCACTGTCAATTTTCATTTCATTTTGTAGGATAAAAACTGAAGCCTACAGGACGCAGGTATGAAAAAGCATCAGTCCTTTTATCTTTAGAGAAGAGAGCAATAACAATATAGTAAACTCTTCTAAGGTTCAGTTAATTATTCTGCGTTCTTGGAAATGTTTCAATGATTTGCTCTTTAGCTCTGTTATAACAAGGACTTGATATAAATGACATCTCATTTTTCATGGCAGTTATTTCCATGGGGTCAGTAACTGGGACTGGTCTAGTGGAAGAGGCAGTAAACATGTAGATTAACCTAAGTAGTAGGATTTCTTTCCCTTTTTGAGTTTCTGTTGCACCAGCTTGCAAGGTACGACTGAAGATTAAGTATTCTTAGCTCTAAGTATAGCTAATTGCATAAAACATTTAGTCACAATGGTGTATACTTTGAATTGCTTACCCTTTTGCTTAGTTGGAAGAAGAAATTGCTTCAAAATAAACTAACATCCTTCATATCTTGAGTCCTAGCATCTAATGCTGTGAAATCACTTAGAGAAACACTAGGTTTCAGAAGAAGCTGGTAGTTTAGTACTCAAGAGAGAAGATTTTGGGTGTGCTGAAGTTGTAGTGAGCTGTCAAAAATAGCATTGCTCTTGCTCCATGATGGGTAAAAAAAAATTTGAAAAAGGAAAGATTTTTTTTAATGATTTATGCAATTGTTCATACAAAATTCAAGGATTTGGAGCTCTGCAAGTGATACAAAATCCAGGTTCTGAAGACTATATAAAACACAGAATCAAATCTTTCATAAATTTCCGATGTGGAAGTCTATCATTTAAAAGTACTCACCTGGCTACTGTTACAGTTATGACCTTATAGTAGTTTTTGAAAAGGATAATCTAATATTTCTGTCTGCAAATTTGCACCTAACATGCAGTGAAGGAACTGCATGATTGGCAGAGCAATCCCAAATCTTGGCCTCTTGTCCCTGTGAAGTGTTGATACTGTCTGATTCCTTAAGGGCATTGGGAAAATTCCGATCCAACATGGATACAGAAACGGAGCAGTATAGATAACTAGTAACTGAAAATGTTTCAGTAAAAATATTTATTAACTAAGACTTTTTCGATGTATAAGTTGAAGTGCAAGATTTGGGGACTGGGTATCATTAGAAATTGGACCTTTCCTTGCCTGTGTGCTTCAAAAGGGATTCACAGCCTCCAGAAACACAAATGAAAGCAAACATTTGTTTAGCTGTTAGGTTTTTTGCTGACTTTTTTTGCTGACTTTTACCCCAGCACCCCTCCTTAACCCCCTTCCAGAATTACAAACTGCAAGATAGGTTTTGTGCTTTGTATCTATCACAAGTAAAAAGCTATTCTCTGTAAGCGATTAAATATATTTGGATCAACACCAGTGAGAAGGAATGTTGTTCTCCATCCCCTCCATCTAGAAGAAAGGCAATCTCATTTGTGTTCCCACGTTGTAAGGCTGATTGTTACCCACCCATGTGCATGCAACTCAAAAAAACCTCTTGGATACAGCAGTGCCAGTTTAATTTAGGCGCTGTTCTTATCAATGCATTTGCAGATGCTGTAGGCAATAAGCCATGTGAGTCACTTAAGAAACTTTCCAAATGGCTTTCCATGTCTCGGTGATGAGAGTGAGAGAATTCCTCATGGCACCTCCAAAATCCTTTGTGAGACAAGTACAGCTTATTTTTAAAGCAAAGTTACAACTTTACTGTTAGGAAAACTCAAAGAAGTTGTAGAGGACACTAAGTAATTTGCTTCCCACCACAGTTTAATGGGTGAATAGCAAAGATCAGAGCTGATGGTGCATGACACAAGTCTGGAAAGGCTTCAGAGAAAGGCAACGAACAGAACCAGATAGCTTTATGCGTTGCTACTTGGCTTGTATCATGTAGATGTCTAGAAAGAGGAGTATGAGGAACTCTGTTTCCTGTTCACTAGAATTTCCTCTAGTTAGCCATTTCCATGACTTTTTGCTATAACAGCCTTTGGAAAGGGACATTGTCTCTGCATAACCTGAAATGTGTTTTCACCTCAGTTCTTCTCAGTTTGGATCACCTCCAGCCTTTTCTGAGCTACTGAAGAAGGGCAGCTAAGAACCGATACCTTTGTAAATTGTAGAGGAAACTGCAAACTGCAGGAAGGAGTCTGTCATGTATATTTTTGGCTTTTGTCTGATCTAAGCAATTCCGCCAGGAGCACTGATATTGGACTGCAAATTACATGTAAAGAATACAATTTGATACAGTTCGAGGAAGCTCATACAATGCTGGGCCTCATTTTAGAAGTGGGTCAAGTGTATCCATGAAGGTCTTGCACTCTAGCCAGGAGGGGAGTATTTTGAACTCCACAGAAACATCTGTGCATTTATCAGATATATGCAGAAAAATGGAAAGGTAGAAAAAAAATATTACAGCAAAAAAGACTAGTCTGACTGAAAAGGGAAGGTTCAAAAGATATAATTGTTTGAACTGTGAGTAATGATCATAGCTATCTCAAGGCATGTTTACAGTTTATCTAGACACTCTCACACAAGCCCTAAAATACTATCAAAGCAGAAAATGCATCAGCAGCAACGTACAGTTCAGATCGGATGGCTGCTTTGACCACCTACCCAGGACCAAACCTTGCTATGAAATTCTTGGTGTAGCATTATGATACTACTGGTGTTTGAATTTGCTGGTCTGTATCTGGATGATGGTGCAAACACAGCATTATTAGGACGTTATATAACCATCTGTGAAAGAAATAATTTCAGGTTTAAAATATCAAGACAAATGTAATTTTTTTTGAATATAATTATTCGTTCTTTAACTCATTGTGACTTTTTTCCTATCTCTTTTATAAACCATCAGTAACTTCTTCACTGAAAGAGAAGTTTTTTAATTCAGAAGTCCCATTTCTTTAAGCTTTTAAAGTTGCATTAGAAAAGAGACCTAAAAATCAGACTCTATGACATCTAGGTCTTTTCTACTCCTGACTTGCCACTTCCTTCTTCTTTTTTTTAATCCTGTTGTCTGAACTTTCTGCATATATAGTAATGTCAAGAACAACAGCTTCTTCATGAATTCTTCATCATTTAGAATCTCCTATTCTTTGTGAAGCCTGAGTGCAAAATACATAGACCTGGAAATTTACTAATTCATGTTTTTCATCCCCTTAAGGTACCAGATATTGTTCTAAAAAATGGTTAATTACTTTACTCTCTTTTAAAGTGAATGTACCTTTTCATTGTTCCAAATAGTTAGACTGGAGAGGACCTGATATCTATATACAGTATGACTTGACATATCTTGTTTTCAAGATCAGGCATCTATAGTTCTAGAAAAGAGATGGATAATTAAAGAAGAACCAGCTAAGATTTTAGTCAATGTTGCTAGCCACATGTTAAACTGAGAATTTGGTAGGTCATAGTGGAACTCAGAGACCATCAATAGGACAAAATAAATAACAAAATTAACTTTCTTTTATTTGCACCCTATCTAGCTGGTCATAAGAGTAAACTGACAATTAAGCTGTCTCTTCAATCTAAATTCAGTACTCTAAAATCAATACCAAACTTTCAATGATTTCTTTCAATACTTGTCCTCATTTATGCCTCTCAGAGCCAAACCACGTTATAGTTTAATCTAAGTAACAGCCCAAAGGAACATTGTGTGCAGCTGACCCATAGGAGAGTTTCCAAAGGAAAAAATAATCAATGCATTGAAAACCAAAAGTACACTTTTTTTCCACCCTAACTTCTAAGGATTCAAATGCTGCTATTTTATTGTATGTCCATTACTTTGTAGAGCTGCTTCCCCCCCCCCCCCCCCAACTATCACAACCACTCTGTAAATGCCTTCTGCAAAATATAAATGAAATACTGCTGTCTCTTGGAATGCTTCTTGCACTTGTAAACTTGATGCATGGTCCTTTGGAGGAAAAAAAAGACGAAAAGGAAAGGGTGATGATGGTAAATCTATTTCATATCAGCCGTTCCCCATGGCATACAAAATGTTTCAGAAGATTTTTAAGGTTTGTATGGAACAGACCACATGTAAATATTAGCCAGTGACACAGACCTTCCCCAAACACATTTCTGTCTATCTTGAAAAAAAAAAAAAATCACTATATGGTGATACCTGGGAACTTACATGTTCCAAAGCCTATAGCTGATGTCTTTTTGATATAGAGATGCTCTGAAAGTCATTTATATACAAAATGCCCATTCACAACTTCAGGTAAAGCTAGAGACTATTTTTTGGAAGGACAAGAATACAGTAAAACTACACCAGGGACTGTTATTTTGAGTGTCCAGCATCTGTATTCAGGGACACAGCTACTCATCACCCAGCTGCCCCCAACTGATCCAGGGTCTTCCTAATTCCACTTCTTTCAAAGACTGTATTCACTCAGACTTGTCTAGACACAAAGGTTGACTCAACACTTCCCTTATTCATGGCAGTACAATACAATAGCAAATGGAGCTCTCTGTTCAGGTGATAAGTAGCCTATAGTGGAATCTCTCCTTGTAGCAGTTTGACTCCAAAGTCACGAATTAGGGCTCATCCTTATACACATTGCGTCCTATAACCCTTATATACATTGTATCCTCTATTCTCATACTAAGTATCGTCTTTTATTGGGCATTATAAATCAGTTAATCACATTATTCATTTGTTAAATACTTATGAAAGCCCTAATCATGAGCATCATTGCATTTAGCACGTTATTTATCTTTAAATGTCATTTTTAAAGAATTGCTAGTCTGCAAGCATACAATACAGAACTTCTGTAGACACTGTAGACAGTAGTCTTTTCACTAGACATCCTACTTGTTACTCCAGCGTAAAGTCCTTGTCAAACACGCCATAAAGCTTCCTGTTACTCCAGTTGCTTGCATGGCTACAGTACTTAAATTTCATTTTTCCAGGCCTTTGCCTACTGTTGACATAATCTTGAATATTAAAACTTGTGATTTAGACAATCCATTTTACTGATACAAATGTGTTTGATATCAGTCTAGCTCAAATGTTAAATTAACTCTTTCCTCAGGAACGGTATGGCTTTTTGTACAACATAAAGACAGTAAGCAGGAACCTAAATGAAACATTTTCATATTATTAGCTTTATTTCAAAAAATTAATGTCATGTTAGTACCACTCAAAATAGAAACAAGATCTGATTTAGAATGCAGAATTAAAATGTTTCACTGGACTCCAAATTCTTTATTATCATTATTATTATTATTATTATTATTATTATTATTCGTTTACAAATAAATTCAAAAGGTTAACTTTAGTTTTTTGTTCAACTCCAAATGATCTTTTTAGCTGACAATCAATCCAAAAGAAAGTTCTGCATTGTCAAGCTCTACCTTGGCAGTCCATTTTCTTAACATTTGGTGTTGACAATTGTTGGCAAGGAGTATTTTCATTAGTAATATTAAATAAAAATTTATTTTCCTTAGCATTTAACTCTCAGCATCAACAAAATAGCTTTGGGGATTTCTATGTCTCAATTGCTATTGATAATAAAAAATGTGGCCCCGACAAAACTTGTATAGGTCACATGTACTGGAGAAATGAACATGTGCTGCTGTCAACAAAGAATGAACTAATTAATGCAGAAGTTTGGGTATTATCAGATGTATATTCTCAAGCCTGTCAAAAACTCCAGTTCATAATCTGTCTTGATGGTTCTACTATCTCATCCTGACTTTCAAGGAAACATATTATTCAAACATGGTCTTGTTTTCCAGTATTTAGAGATGGGATAAAAAAGATGGTGACACTTTTTAGACAAAAAGCATTTTCCATCTTGGCAGCTGACACCCTAACAATATAGACAACACAATTGCTGATTCTCAATGTTAGGCATGTAGGTACTTTATTGTAAATTGTAGTAATACATGAATTGAAGGAAGACAAATAAAGACCCTGAAATTTTATGATAACCATTTTACTAGTTTCCATAACTTCCAGCATAGATAGCATTCTGAAATCTTTAAATTGTTTTTTAATAAGTTTTTTTTCAAACTTTCAGCAGCCGAGAACTTCTTTTCCTGTAAGGAAAAGCAATATGAAGACTCCATGGAGCTAAACAGCAAAATATTAATTCATTGTCCTAGTGACTATTAATTGTAGCACAGGACTATTCAATATTCCTTGCTTTAAACTCAGTGGGTTTTGGTTGTTTGTACTGACTTTCATGAAAATCATTCAGCTTGTTGATTTGTTTTGTTTTATTTCTCAGGTAGCTTTACAAACTTTAAATATTAGTGTGTTGCCTTGTAAGTTGTCAGTAATATATGTATGTCAACAGTATCCATCAAAAAGTTGTTTCATAAATGTCTTTATCCATTATAATCTACTGTAAAAAGGCGGTTCTGATAATATGTACTCTGAGATTGGAGAAAAATGTAATCCTCCAGGTATTGCAGCTCCATTTCTCCTTCCACCATCATAATTTGGATATTTCCTATTGCATATAGCAATGCCCTTGGTATGTTGCCTGACTCCTCCCTGGATGAAGAGTAACACCACTAGAAAACTCATATTTACACTTACTGTTCTTTATTCAAATTAACTCTTCTATCTCTTGCTAATGAAAGCACTACAGTGTCATCCTAGAGAATACAGAATTTTGGTTGAGATATTCTAGAATTCCCATATTCTATTTTTTTATTTATTTAGCTTTTATTTTTAATATTCAAAGACTTTACCAATACATTTTTTAAGTGAAAAAGACATACATTCTTTATTAAAACTGGCTACTTGGTGGTTTGGCTTTATTTTCTAAGCCTTAAATAGTTTATGTCCTTTTCTTCTGTGAAAGCATAATCGAATCTTTAGACAAACATCAGTTAGAGCATATTCTACCTTGTACCTCTTTTACTTTACTGGGTGTTCGGATTCTCTTGGGGTGTTTGGATTCTCCTGTGGGCAGAGTGTTGGTCCAAGCTTTAATTTTTCCTAGAGATTTACCCTGTGCTTTTATTTCTTTAAAGGTACTTCAATACCCTTTTAATACATTTTACTAAAAAAGGGAATGTCTTCACCTGAATATATTTGTTACCCAGTCAGATAGTTCATGTATATGAATTTTACCATTCAAACTCATATAAGATGATATAGCATATTAAATGATGACATCTTCCCTTATTGATCAAAAAAAWTCATGAAAATGCACTACTACTATGAATTTCCTACATTTTTTGTTATTGTTATCATTATTTCTGAATGACACTTTCATGCTCGTAACTTGGCTTGTTTAAGATAAAGTATTCAAATTTATTATGCAAGTTGAAAAATTATCTCCCATAAAATGCAGATAGACTTTTACACTTTTACAGGGGGGAAGAAATCTGTTCCAGCTTTCTTGCATCTCACTAAATACAAATGTTAGTACATGAAAATTTATTCCATCTGTTCCTGCTTCCTGAACATTTATTTAATTTCTTGAATGTTGCAAAGATGTCTTTTTATTTCTCTCTTCTTTTAATAAAATAACTGCTTATTTTTCTCAGATTGAGACGTTGATTGGTCTGGATTCTCACCTCCTGTTTTTCATTCACAGGACAAATATCAGTTAATGACAGCACAAATTGTAGTTAGTTATAACGTCATATTCTTATTTATTTGATAGTCCTTTTGCATAAATCTTCAATAAGGTAATATAAGGAGATCAGGATTTAATTATTAATTTAATTTTGGGTAAAAACAACAAAAAATAGATTGTCAGTAGTACCTCCTAAAATGAGGAATTTTGCTTTTCATTTTGAAAGTTCTCCATTYAATACAGCATTCCAAGAAATATTTGCTGATGTTTCATCCGTACCAATCTCTGATAATAGTAAATGGACAGTTCTGGTAACAGTCAGCTAGTTTTTCAAGTTGCAATGGGTGTTTTGTCATTTGCAAATTATGCTCATCTGATCACCCAGTTTCAGAATGAGATTTAACTCCTCCAGGTAAATACATCAATCAAGGATCACATAACACGCCTAGACTCTGAATCTGCCTCACAAAAATATCTGTCCTTTGTGTATCTCCCACTAGACACTGAAGACACAATCCACTCTAATTTTTGCTGCTGTTCCCTCTTCAAGGCTGCTGAGCAATGTTTTTCACTCCATGCCATGATTTTCTGTAGTTTATAACTTCCCCGTAAATTGCCATTGCACTGCAGTTTCTCAAGTTGGTTATCAAAGAAATGTATGTGTAGCTCAAAGAAAATCCATGGAGCTATTTTTGATTCTTCAAAGAGAAAAGCGTGTGTTTAATCAGTGAAGCAGCACCAGAGATGTTCAGTTAGAGTATAAYCCTGCAAGATGTTACCGAGTGCTCCTCTGCCTTGCTAAGTGCGCCAGTTAGTGCTGAGAACTCTTGGTGGTTCCCACTCACCTCGGTGGTAGCTCAGGGTTCACCCGCACAGCGCCATTGTAAAATCCACAGTATTGATGCAATAGTGCAGTAAATAAAATCTTTTTTCCCCCAAAGTATAAAATATAATATGGTGTCCATATGAGGTATGGCCCCACATATATAGGTTTTCCTAGAGCTAATATTCTGCCGCCTTCTGGGATTGCATGGACTAAGGACGGAAGAATCTGCAGTTCTGCTCAATTTAGTTAATGGAGGCACATCTGAGGGTTTCCCAGGGTGCATGCATAACTCCTGCCTGCTGCTGTTCGAAGCCCTGCAATGGACGATACAAAGGAGACGCATCTATTCATAGGCAACACGGTGTGTGCATTGCAGTTGTGAAAACTCATGTTGTCTATGATTTAACAGTGGTGGACAGAATAGCTCTCCTCCTGGTAGCCTTTTTTGCATACCAATATAAACTCAAGATACAGCATGCTTGTTTTTCTTTCCTTCCAGCAGCTATATTTGCAACAGGTTTTATTCCATTTTTTAGTGACTAAGCTCCATATAAAACTGCAAGCAAAAAGAACATTTGAAGGTGCTTTGTTTTTTTAATAAAGGTTTTTTTTCAAATTCTCTTCAATTTCTCATGCTTTTCTGATTTCATGCAACTCTCTTCCCTCTGTAGTTCTAATATTTTTATTGCTGAAGGATTAGCCAAGGGAAAAAAAAAATCCAAGATTTAAGAGTGGCATGGATTACAAAATCTTTCTCTAACAAAAGATAACTGCTCTCAATCAGAAAAAGAAAAATATTAAAGTACTAATAAGAATAGCTCAGATTCTGTTATATTGCACAGAAGATAGGACAACATTATGATTTCATTTTAATATCTCATTTATATATTTATTTCTCCTTAGTTGCTCATGTTGTGGTACATGGCTTATGAAATGATTCTCAAAGTAGCAGTGTCTGATGCTGTGATTGGTACTAGACATAAGTTTTCTTCAGAATTAAGAAAGAGCTTATTACAGGTAGTGGATAAGAGAAGGTGCCCAAATTGGACCTGCTTCTGGTTAAGAATTAGAAGATTTGGCCTGAGAAACCAGAAAACCATTAGGGCTTATTGCTTGTCTATAACACTCCTGATTAAGAGCAAAGAAATACAGATCAGACATTTGATAGAATTGGGAAAACTTTAGGTTTTGTAGGAAACAAACGGGAAAGTTAGACACCCACCTAAGGAATAGCTTGTCCTAGAAAACAAAAAAAAGGCTGCAATATTGTTCAAGCAAGAGTTTGTTTTGACTGGATAAAAGGAAGGATCTTGGTATTTTTAACAGAAAAAAAGTGAAGGCATTATTCAGACAGGGTGATGTGTATGGGTAGTTAAGATATTTAACAAAAAGTGAGTTCCTGTTTCTCAAATACCTTTAAACGTGATTTAAGGGCAGTATGGCACCATTAAGTATTAATGACATTAATCAATGCAACACATACTTCATGCTTATCATGGTAGTTAATGAATAAGTAAATTAGCTGAATACAATATAAAGGATGTGGAAGGGTGGCTTTTGGAGCTGTCTCCCCAGAAAATATTACATCTCTCCTGTCTTTTTTTCTCTATCACACAGTGGTCCTTGTATAATTTTTGTTGGAACTAACTTGGAATGTTTTAGTGAAAATATTTAGGTCATAATTTGGATTATTTTAACGTCCTTCCTTATAACCACTCCAGTAATTTTATTGTGTCTTTCTATGGACTGTCTGTTATAATCGAAATTGTTCCTGAAGGAGAAAGATTAATTAAATCTTTATCTCATTCTAGCTCACTTTAAAAAAAAACCAAAAAGATAGATAAACAAATAGACAGAAGAATTGACATGATTTAAGGTTACGACTGCACAGTTGAGTCTGTTAGTACGTGGCATTCAAAGTCAGGTCATTGTGTGGTTTGAGTTCCTTCTTTTACAGTGACGCATTTCTTGTTTTCTTTTTGTTGCTGATTATCTTTGTGTTTTTATACCAAAGCCTTCCTGAATTACCTACTGTTTATCTGTAATTCCATATGCAAAAAAAAAAGTACTCAAATACATCATTTATCTCTAAGCTTGTCTTAATCTTTCCAGTGTTTTAGGCCTGGTACATATGAGGCAAGGTAGTCTGTACAGAAGTAAAGCATACAAGTAATTTGACATATGGAAAAAAAACTATTTTTGACTTGCACATTACTATCTGTAGTTAAATAAAAAAAATATTTTTACAGTTTTGTATCTTTTCCTCAAATTAGTAGATGGAATATATGTCTTAAATACGATTATTCCTTTTTAAAATATTCATTATTTTTATTTAAAAGACAATGCAATAATTTCCTGAACAACATTGTATCATGGTAGCTTAGGAAAATAAAAGTAATGTATTTATTTTTAAAAATGAGGTGTAAGTCTCAAAACCATTCTTGGTATACCAAACAAAAAATAGCATCAGTAGACTCATTTTCCATAAAAGCCTTCTGATTTTGAAAAAAAAAAAAAAGTTTTGCTATCATTATTATGTACTTAAAAATGGTAAAAGTAGCAACACAGGTTTTCTTTTCTTGAGACAAAATATTTTTATAATTGTCTTATTGAACAGACACCTGACCATTAAATTGAAATGTTTAGCTTTGATAATAGTAAGAACAAGTTAAACTTGTCACTGCATAAGATAATAAGGTAAAGATTAAATAAATTAATGTATCTCTATATATGTATGTGTGTATATATATATTTAAAATGTGGGTATGTGTGTGTATACAAATGTATATTTATAAACGTACAAGTGTTCACTTCTATAAGTAACTCAGAGAAGAAGGGGCTCTGAAGCTTTTTCTTTAGCCTCCCAGCCTGCTCAGACCCCTCGATGGGTATTGCTGTGACTGGACAGCAGTGATGTGCCTGAGGGACGTTGCATGAGGAAAGCTGAAGGCGTAAATGATGGGAGAGGGTGGAAGGGGTGTTTGCTGCTCGTAAGGAGAAGGGCCACGTGGAGGAACGCAATGAACATTGCAATACTTGTAGGAGACAAGACCTGGTGCTAAAAATCTCTAACAGCTTGTGGCTGTTATTAAATTGTTCTCGCCTGTTTTCAAATTAATACATAAGCCAAGCTTAAAAATGACACATCAGGCATTTGGGATTATTATGACTTTGCCTTGTATATCTGAAATAATGCATTTACATTTCCTGTTGCATCGTCGAAGGAACTGCAATTTATAATTGTACGAACAACTCCAATCTCTCTTTTTGTTTGACTGACAAAGATTTAAAAAGTGGCATTATTGTTGCTATAAATATTGTTCAGAACTTAAATTGATTTTGTCAGCTTGGCAGCTGTCATTGCCAATGCTGATTTGGAGTTGCTGTCTTTAGTTGGCAATAGCTAAGTGAAATTGGCTAAAGCATGACAGGACATGGTGCGTTGGTGGGATTTTCCTGTCCTGGTTCTTGATTTTCTGAGTAAACATAAAGAGACTCTGACAATAATATCCATAGGAAGGAGGTGTGACTGCCTGGGTATTTTTATTTTTTCATTTCTTTCTGTCTTTTTTGATTGTATTTCTTCCTGAAGACTTTTGAAGGTGATGAAGAACGATAAAAATTTAGCATTTACAAGGGAGAAAAGGACTTTTCTTAATTTTATATTTTCTTTGTGGAGGAAAAAAGAAACAAGATACTAAACAGTGGGCTGGCTGGTGCTTCATTAACTTCATAGTATATCATATGCAAATAGGCAAGGACAAATATTGGCCTGTGACGACCAACGAACAAGGACAGCTGAGGGTAAGACACGTGATATCAATGTATATAGGAATGGGAGACACAGCAGATTTATTTTTGGATTTCTAGCTACCCTGTAATATTTAATCTGCTTGTGCTATGAGAATAGAAGTTATCTGGGGGCAGAATGCCATGATCTTTCTTTAATCATTCACCTTGGACATCAACAGCAACACAGAATTTATGTTCTAAACGAACAGTTGAGAAAAATGGAGAATTACTCACTTATTTTTCTTTCTTTCTGTTTTCTTTTTTAATTTACCAATCTGAGCTTTAGAAATAAGCAAAGTTAACATAGCTATATTTCTTCTCTGCTCTGCAGACTACTTTTATTGTATATTGTCTCCCCTTCACTGAATTCAAAATGTAGAAATGTATCGTCTTCCTTTTCCCCTGTCTCTTCTGCAGCGCTGAAAGTATTGAATGACACTTCTTAAAACAGTCACACCTTTGCTATGCTTAGCAAGTTGTCACAAGAGGAGGGCAAGATCCTTCCCATTTGTCCCCAGTGCAGTAAAACAATTATACCGAATTCTGCTGAAATGAATTGGATGGATGTGTTCAAATGGCCATCTCCTGCGTCCTTCCAGAAATCTGAGAAACTAGGCACCACATTTCTCATCAGTCGCTGCCTGTATTTACCATATAAATGGTTACCCAATCCATCCCTCACCCCATATGTTTGAAAGCAAAGAATATAGAGAGGAAATTAATTATTTTATTAAGTGATTTAACGATATCATTATTTAACTCCTCACATTTCAGGACAATATGTCTTTTCTGAAGGACATGAGTTGTCTATGATTCCAGAAACATTCTCCACCCTTTAGTCTTTGCAAAAAAGTTCAAAACAGATGATATCTCCACTTTCAGCTATAAATGTGATGTGAACACCTGAGATTCTTTTCACTTTATGTGCATTAGCTAAGTTTTCTGAAATATTAGAAAGATGTAAATGTAGGTGTGATGAGACCTGTGGCAGAATTTTCAAGTTAAGGAAATAATGTGTTGGGTTTGTTTGTTTGTTTGTTTGTTTGTTTCTTGATGAAACACAAGGTTTTCTTCATTGAAAAATTTAAATAGTGATATAAGGAAAATGTTTCACACCCATTTGGTTTGAATTCTCCTCTGTGTTTTTAGCTTAAGATTTTTCTCAGCTAGGAGACTATCATTTTATATACTTTCAGTGTTGAATTGAAGGATCCACAATTATAAACTTTCTCTTTCAATTTACTAGAAATAGGCTAAGCTAGCAAATGACTTTGCTTAACTGCATAATTAAACTATGAAAGATTCTAATATTGCTAACGTCCCTTTGTCCTAGTTTCAGTCTGGTTCAATTTATAAAATCAGTTTAATTTAAAATCAGATTAATTCTTTTAATAAAGCTTTGGCCCTTTAATAGTGCACCCTGTGGGGCCAAGGAGTCCCATAAGCACAAATTGAAAGACTGCAAGTCATATGCTGCTCACACTTAGAAACAATGATCAAAGCACAAGCAATATCTGCCTGTCTATTTTCAACAGAAATCTACATAACCCTATTTAATGATATCCTCATTCTTCTATTTTCAATAATAAGTTTTAAATAATCCAAGTTATCGTGGAAAAAAGAAACAAAAAAGATGAATGTGCCAGGGATTATTTTCTCTTTCCAATTTTTCAGATATTTTTATGTTGGGACCTATCACAGTAATAACACTTGTGGATAGGTCATGCTAATTTTTATGGAGAAAACTAATACATCCAGAATCTAAGGGAACACCCTTAATGAGAAAAGTAGAAACCATAACATGATACTTAATAAAAGGCACTACTGAATGATTTTGGAGAGCTTATTTTGCATAACCCTGTAACCCTCTTGGCATCTGCTCTCTCTCTGCTGCTTTGCATGAACCCTGTAGTGAAGGGCAGAAAGGTGACAAGGCGTCCTGAGACAGCATTCGTTTTCAGATATAAGTGTCACTCTGTCTATTAACCATACTGCTGTTCTGGTTTGGCAGCAGAAGTTAGAAACTGAATTGTAAAACACTTACAATTCCAACTAATTATCAGGGTGGAAGAGAAACACGGTCATTTCCCTACCTCAACTTCACCTTATCTCCCCTGGAACCGCTACTGGGGACTGTGCTTAAGGGGCTTTTGTTTCTTGGAAGAGAATGGATAAGCTTTGAATAAAAAGAGGCATAATTCCACATATCTTGTAGAAACTCAGAAAGTCATCTTAAGTAGGGGCATAAACATGAAATCATTGGCGAGATGAATGGAAATGAGTGCTATCTACCCAATCAATTATATTGTTCTCCTGAAATCAGTAAGAGAGTTCATGAATTTTAGTTAAGGAGGATGCCCTCCTCCCCAGAAAAAAACTTTAAGAACAACCCATTTAGGAAATAAAAAATAATAAATGAGGAGAGAAACAAGAGGTATTCTTCCAGTTCTTCTTCTGACCCAATTGTGATAACTTCCTGGTGTTATTAGGGAAACGTGGATACCATATAGAGATTGCTAAGGCTGCAGATCTGCATAGGAGTAAATTCATTTTTAGGATGCTGACAATACAAAAATAATACTAAAAGCACTGCAGCCACTGGGCACAGAGTGCTTAACCAGTAGAACTCAGCCTGCTGGTTCAAATGTGTTTGGAAAAGGAAAAAAAAAGGGGGGGAATAACTTTGTTTCTGCCTACTTTCCTGTAGAGCAGATAGTGCCAGTTTGTGCAAAATACTGAATTAGCTGTGAATGTATTTATGTGTGTTGGATGATTCAACAGAAATATGCTTATAACTGTTCTTGATTATATTTGAGTACTGACGATCCAGTAGCGCAGAAGCCTGTTGTTATTTAGAGTAGTATGCTCCAAGGCAGGAACCTCCGGGCTTAATCCTGAACTAGTAGACATGTCACAGCTTCATTCATGACTGTTGCATTATGACAGTTTGCAGAGATAACAAGCTGTCTTGATATTTTCTTCTACCTAATAGTAACCTCCAAAGTGATGGTTAAGCCAGTATCCTGCCTAAAGTCCAATTTACATGTGTATCTAAACAGCCTCTGCACTTTCAGTTTACAGTGTTCTTAATTTCTGACAATAAACCTGTGCAGTCTCTAAAGCAAGGAAGTATTCTAGCTACTTCTTGAAAAACCTACACTCCAATAATTTCCTCAGAACCGCTTTAAATAAAGGGTGCCAAGACATACAGAAATCCGTGTTAGAAAACAATCTCCAACCAATAAAACACTTGCAACAACCACAGCCCACTTTTTTGTGCAATGTAAAATTAAACTCTCTTACAAAAAAGTGAAAAATGAGCAAGTGTCAGCACCACTTACATTTCTTGCTTCTTCTTTCACCAGCCCTTCATAATGAAGTCTTTCAACTTTAGTCTGCTTGTAAGAGTTATGCTATCTGAGGACTGATCAAAACTAAAAAAATGACTGGGTCTCCAGATAATGTGTATAGGTGAACTTCACAGTAGATGATATTTTTGTTTATGTAAAGAAACCTGAAATGCTGTCGTCTTGAACTACTGTGATTCTAAACATTTACTGTAATTTTCCTTTAATGATCAGGATAAATCCCAGTGGAAAATAATGAAGGCAGTGGTAACATAGAGAGGACTCTTAAAAAGAGACAGCCAGGATGTCTGCCCTCCTGCTTTATCACTAATATTGCAGAAGGTTTTACATTATGGTATCTTGGGTTTCAAATTAAATGTCAAATTCAATTTGCCACTGGAAACATGAAGCGTGTGACTGCCCTTAGAGGGGTAACCTGGCAGCACAGTTTCATAATTGGTGTCTGCCCTAATACTGAGTTAAAATACAGGAAGAGATGTTGTTTAACTGCAGTCATGTCTTAATCTTTACAAATAAACAATCCACCCCCAGACAGTCTAAAACATACTTGGTTGAAATTTGAGCCCTGAGTAAAGTTCACTGGCTTTGTTTAAAATCTTTAGGAAAATAATGTTAAATACAGTATGATAACAGATACAAACCTCCCTGATGGGATCATGCCACCGGTTATGTCTTTATGTCTCTGACATTTAGCTCATAATAGAATGATATTTGTGAAAGAAAATGAAGAGGTGCTTATTCCATTTAGAGTACTTTATTTTTTTTCCTTTCTATTCAGACAAGCTCATGTTTTAATAATGAGATTTCTAATCCACTTTAATATCCTATCATTATATCTTAGTGAGCTATCTGCCGTATAAGTAATAACAATGAGGTATGTTTAAATATAAAAATGCATCCTTAAACATCTAGACACTTTTAGTGCTGGTTGTAATTAGAAAGTTAAGAAACATGTGCAATTAAATATGCTCATAAAAAAAAAGAGAAAACAGATACAACTCTGTAGCACTAGTGAATTTGTTTCATCATTAATATTCTTCAGTATGGCAGTTTAAAAATGTATTGCAATGTTTCAAGTGCAAAATAGCTAGGAACAAAATTACTAACATTTAAACTATCATAACTGTTTTAGAACAACAATTGGCTGGTTTAAGAATCTTCTGCAAGACAATTTTATCCTTACAGGCACATTTTCAAATTCCATATATTTATATGGAATAGTTCTAATAGGAAGGTTTCAAAGATAATTTATTTTTTACTGTAGATTAAATAAATTCTTTCCTGTCCTGAGATCAGGTCATGCTAAATATCTAGATTTATATTTTTAATGCTAGAAAAAATTATTAATAATGACTAGATAGTCTAATCCAACCATCTAAATAAAACAGATCACATTTTATACCTTTTTTAAATTCATCTGAATAGCTTGACATTGACCTAAACTGTATATTTCAAAAATACATTTAGTGTATTTTTGAACTGGTTTCAAAAGTGACTTGTGTCTCTTAAGCTTAGAAAGCTTTTTTTCCGTCTTGAGTTGGAGATGTAACCATTTTGGCCTGTTTCATTTTTGTACAGAATCCTCTTTTCTGAAAATATATGTAGGAACACCTTTGTGCTTATGCAAAATCCTTGTAAAATGGATACGTATTCTTGTCAAGGGGTCTGTACATATAGTTCACCTTAAGTTGGAGAACACATGCTTTATTCTTTTTCTAAAAGAAGAAAATTTGCAAAAGAAAGAAGAAAAATTGCAAAAAAAAACCAACTGTATTTGAAAAGTAAGTAGGGTTTTATTCTGAGAGTTTTTTTAGCTAAAATTTTGTATTTCTTTGATCATTTATTGTATTAACCTCAAAAAAATCTTTGACTAATTTGGATCACCATATGTCAAAACCGGCCTAGTTACTTAAACCTGAGGACAGAATGAACATGAAATTTGCCGCAGTGGTAACACACGTATTGACCCGGAGCTCAAAGCTAAGAAGTCAAGACAAGTTTTCTGCATAACACTGTAATCTTTATAATTTGTGGGTTGGCACAGAGAGAGACCTGTAACATATACTCTCTGACTGACTGTTCACATATAACCTGTTTATGTACAACTGCTCTCTGTGCCTCCCAGCCTCTCCATGCATAGACCAGCCTCTCACACTCCCTACAGGCAGTCTATATCCGCTCTTTCCTAAAATCCTTCTGACAGGCTGACAGCACCACGTAAGGCCCATATGCAGAAGTTAACCAGGGTACTGAAGGTTCTTACTTTGTCCTTTGCACACACTTGGTAACCAGCACTGCACCTTCCTGGCTGCTTTGTGAAGTGAACAGGTCTCTCACGTCTTAGGCACAGAAAATTTATTGATACTTTTCATGTGCAGTATTGAACACACTGGTGCATAATACACCCTGTTATGCCACAGTTGATTTCTCTGGAAGTGAGCATATAAATAAACTGAATTTACAGGTCCACAGAGAGATGGTGGCCACTACTCCACTGCATGACATATGCACAATCTGCAGTTTTTTATATCCTTCTAGAGACCTGAGTGGTGATGCTGTTTTATGCATAGTATTGTTAGTCTGGCAGTTGTACTAAGTGGAAGGCTTATACTATCCTTATTTTATACTGGTTGATATAATTCCAGCTGCAAGTGGCAGTCAAGAATATTTCCTTAATTGCAGTCACCTTTGCTCTTGGCCCTAGTTGGCTGCTGCAAAAGAGAGGCCGAGATCAGCTACTTCCCTGTGCATTAGAGGTAGATCTACAGAGTACAGCTGAGACACAAAACAATAGCAGTATTATGCTGGTCCTATCACTGTTCTTAATCTCCCTGCTCGGCAGAGAAAAGACAGTTTCCAGATGTGATTACTCTGGCACATCTTATGATCTCCTGATAGAATATAAAGATAAATACAGGGGTCTGAGAAGAGAAGCATTTTTTTTTCCCCCCTGAATTTTTGGTTGTAAAGAAATCAAGTCCAATAATGCAGGTTGAGGGCTGGTCCACAAATTCTATAGCTGTTCATCCCTGATCTTCTCAAGTTCTCTGAGGGTGTCTATGGGCCAAAATAAAATTGCTTGAATATATTACCTGAATGAGTATAGCAGAATTCTGAAGAATGTTTCACATGGAGGAAGGGCAATTTTATTGCAAGAGCTCTGGCCTACGAGCCAAATGACATCAGTTCAGTTTTTCAGCTCTTGTGGAGACTACATATTGAGCTAGAACAAATGATTGAAAAGTGAGCTGATCTCACTCAGCTTTAGCCATCTGAAAGTTAATTTTGTACTTTAAACTAGCTGCCTAGGCTTCTGCTGCAATCAGGTTTCTATCACAGTTAGCAAAGAGAATAAGGTTGTTCATCTCAGTCCAAAATAGCTGTCCAAAATGGTTTGAATGAGTTATCCTTAAGGTTGCCTATTTCTCTTCATTGACTAACAAGAGAACTTAGATAACTAATTTCTGAAGGGTGAAATTATTTGTATTTTTTTTTCTTTTTATTCTTTAGTTCCAACTGGTAGAATGTGATTAATATTGACACAATTAAAAAAAAAAAAAAAAGTTGAAGAGAGTGTCATAAATGTTTGCAAGACTTTAAGAAATAACTGTTATTAGAAAGTTCATACAAATAACCAGAGAGCGTAACCGTAGTAGCTGTGGACTAATCTATGTTCGTTTGAGTCCGGGATTTGAGAAACTTGAAAATCACGGACACGAGGTGGATTTGTATTGCAGCGCTCACCTAAACAGAAGCAGTGAGGCTCTTTAAAATGCTTCAGCCCCAGCAGCTCCTTGCTCTCCATAATGTTGAAATGGGAGCTGAGAGCTGGAAAATGTCAGTCTGCTTGACAGATGAGTGGAAAAAACCCAAACAATTAATTCGACCACTTTCCTTCTCATAAAGCCTCTCCCAATAGGCTTTTATTCACCGGGGAACCTGCCTTATAGTGGAGCACTGCACACTGGAGCTGCTGCAGGGCCTGGGAGCGATACACTGATAGAGAGATGCACCCAGTCAAAGCACCTGGTACCTACCGATATATCCGGAGCCACTCGACTTGCCCTGAGCAGTGCCCTAATTTTTTCCTGCTGTGTTCAGGTGAATGCCCCCAAACAGCAGCACCTCATTATTGATAGCGTCGAGCAGCTGAGAACTACTTTTGCCACCTCCACCTTCCCCTGTGCACGATGATGACATTTTACCAATCTCATTTGCAGTGAGAATCCTAAAATAGGATCCAGCCCCCTCTGGCAGCTAACACGGGATGATCCCTGAACTAATTCAATATTAAATTAGTCTTCTTGGTTAAATTATTTTGTTAATCTCCACCTTATTAGTAGCTGGTTTGGTAAAAAAGTAATTTTAAAAGCAGTGAAAATACAGTCATTTAACAGAAATGCTGTAATTTCCTTACTTTCATCACGTGCTTGAAATGAATGTGTTGGATAGGGAGACATTATATATTTCACATTCAAAACCTCTTTTTTTAAATATATGTGTGAAACAAGGCAACAGTCCAAATGTTTATTGAGTGGTATAGAAACTGGGATTGATCTGCATTTCAGAAATAGCCAATTTGCTTCTTTTGTGCCATAACATTCTCTGTTTTTTTCCTAGAATTTGACTGGTATCCTTGAAATCTATATTAACAACAAGAATTAAAAATAATAATAATAAAAAATATATTAATTTGGATATTGAAAGTCCTGACTGCTTACCAGGAGAAACCTGACAAGAAAAGTTTCCAGTGCAAAGTAAACTTTAAATAGTGTTAGCAGTAAATTAAGTGTTCATAAAATAATTGAGAAGTAGACCTGCTAAAACTTATGCTTTATTAAATTTTCTTTATAATATGTTGAACTATTATTAAACCTTGAAAATAAATGATATTCCCTTGGAGCAATAATCAGTCCTACAAGACGTGGTGCTTTTTACATTGGCTTAATATCATTTCACTTTCATATGTTCTGTAACAAATTCCACTGACATTTCACTGTAAAAATGTCCATGGTATGACTTTTATCAAATATTAACTTAATATAATTTTGTTAAATTTAAACCATTTTGTAAATAGTATTGTAAAAAAGACTTTGGACTGAGCAAATTAATTCTTTACTGAAAGCAAGCAGGCAGATGAACCCAATAGAGGTTATATTCAACATATCCAGTGTCTGTGATAATCATGGTCTAACAGTTAATTTCATATGTAAATATATCATCAAGGAACTCACAACAGGCAAGCTCTTTTTAAAAATTTCTAGCCAAAATATCTCCTCCGTTGATGATGGACTTTGTAGCATCTGAGCCTTTGCTTTCCTGAAGCCTCTAACACTCCAGGGACTGAACGTTGCCAGTCCTGATACACATGGGCGCAAGGAAAACTGGAAGGTCTTGAACCTCCTGAGCAGCTGGCTGTGGCAATTTGATTCACATCTTCCAAGTCATGACTGAAACAAAGGGTGCAGGGACAAAGACTTCTGTGCTGATTGGAGGCTTTATTTCAGGACTTTAAACAACGGAGCTTTAAGTCTGATCTTAGCCTTTTCCCAAGAGTATAATGAGCCTTTTATAGAAACTCTAGTCAGTGACACTTAGCTCATTATATTTATTGATTTCATACCTTTGACACTTTGAAGAATATTATTAGCAGTCGAGTTGCATGTTAGGCCAACATCCTCCACTTCCTAAATGTGAAGAAAAATATTTCCTAAAAATACTACCTAAAATCATCTGTACCGTATCTATTCTTTGTAGGTTATGCTCCTCTCTACTATTCCTTTCCAATTCAGATATGTGGGTAACAATAGTTTAATTTCTGATTTTCTTCCTTTTCTGGTCTTCCAAGTCCCTGCAGAACATCAGTATTGTTTACCACTAGTTATTTCTTCATTATCGGAGAGCATATTCCTTTTTTCTTAAGCAAAGGGAAAATTACTTCTATTTGAAGTATCAGTGATCTGAGCTTTCCTATAATATTAATATAGGAAAAAGAAATGTTACCTAGAAAACTTTTTTATTGGGACAAGTCACATCCCTTCCTCTGAGCAGTGTCATCACTGTAGAGCCAAAGACTTGTCTCCGGTTTGAGAGATGATGTGGATTTAAGTAATCATCCTTTATATGTTGGTGCAGATAAACTCATAAATGTGCATATGATGGAAAAAGGCACAAAAAATGAGGTAGCAGTAATGGAAAAAAGCACTTTGATATCAGTATCAGAGTAGCTATAATAAAAGCTTCTCTTCTTAACAGTTTTATTTTAAGAAAACAAACCTTCGTAGTTGCATATAAATGTATCCTAAGTACCAGAAAACAAATATTAATTATAGTGGGTATTATTTTTATTAAAAAATACCATGATTTTACTGAGTCAAGTTCAAGCTTCTTGAATATTAGTGTTGACAACATTGTCTTAGTACTCATGCTCCAAGTATTCATATGCTCTTTTCAGAGTCAGAACCATGAGACAGTATCCCGTCTGTCACGACCAGCCAAAACAGTTCATTAAAACATACGGAATAGTGAAAGCTTTAATAAATTGTATACCACCAGCACACAGAATTAAAACAAATTGCAAAGCAATTTGGCAGAAATTCTGGGGAAAATAAAAAAAAATATATAGATAGTACCATGTGGAAATAGAAAACCGCTTCTGCTAATTCTTTGTGCAAAACAGGAAGTYAAATTTGTTGGATAAATTACTATCTGCACATTATATGCTTCTAATTTATTTTAGACCACTGGTTTATATAAATTGCCAACAGGCAAAATTCACATCTTCCTTATCCAAAAAAGTGTTCACAGAATCTGAATATTTTGGGAAGAGATCAGAATAAGAACACAACAGGAAAAAAATTAGCAAATTCCATCTTTACTTTTAAAAACTAACAAAAGGACTGCAGAGTTTATTCAAATCATGCTATTATGCAAAAGAATTTATACAACATAGTATGGTCTGGATAACTTCAGTTTCTTTCCTTGCACTGCACTACCAATGAAGCCAATGAACTGTTCCAAACATGCCAGTTGGACTTTTGCAAGATCCAAATTTATATTTGGCAAAAAAAGTTGGTGTTTAGCTGAAATGATTTTAAAAGTCCTTTTAGCCAGCACCGATTGACATGTCTGTTCTTCAGCTGTATTCTTTTCACATAGTAAGTGACTCCATAATCTACTCTATATTCTTAGGGTTAAAATGTAAATGCTTGCTTAAAACAGTCCAAATACTAAGCTGGAGATAGCCAGGACCAACAAAAAAAATCCCCCCAAATTATCAAGATTGCTCAGACCTAAACTAGCTGAATACTGCTTGTACGTACACCCTTATACCACTTTCAGTTTCAAGAATGAGCACTTTTTTGCAAGACTTAAGAGAATATTCCAAAAATGTTTTTAAAGAAATTACACTACTTATATCCTCTCTTCTTTGTCTTTTTTTAAGATTTTTTTTCTTAATAGATTTAGTGAAGCTTCAGTCTTTTTGTTATAAACATATAGAAATACTTCATCTACCCAATTCTAGTGTTATTCAGACACTCTCTAAAAGTGAGAGCCTAGTCATCTAAAAGATCAAATGACAGCCACTGATAGTAAAGACACGAGGAGTACATCCCTTCACTGATTCTAGGTCAGAGAAGATTAGAATATGTATCTGTATTTCTTATACATAGAATTTTCATCCTCTTTTCTATACTATTTCATAGAAAGCACTTTTTCCTGCATGCAGTATCCACACACTGCATGCAGTATAGCAGTCCCATGTGCAATATCAAAGTCAGTCAGATTGCATGAGGAAGGCGCTGTGCTCATCAGTTCTTAGATGTACTATATCCCCATCATATTGCCATGTATTCCATTTGCCCATATGGCCAGCAAAATGTTTGCCAGCTCGCCTTCACTGGAGAAACAAGAAATATAGAAAACATTTGGAAAGGGCAGCTAGGGAGGCAGGTTATGTATGCAAAATTCCTGGAAATGGTTGGGTAGTACACAGAGAGCTGCCAAAGGAAATTTAAGTAAAGTCACATTACTATAATATTCAAGATTTCTAGGTAGATTTTAAAAAGGTATGAAGTGGCATATTTTATCCTTGCTTGTTTTTCTGACAATTCTCCTACTGAGATAAACCAACATCTTTACACAATATCCTGATAGGAAGGTCAGTGTCCAACATTCTTGACTTAATTCAGAACATCCCCCTGTCACTGTATTCTGCATATACATTTTAATATGCGTGTGAAGCAGGACTGAATTTTGCTTTACACTGATAGGGTCAGATTATGTAGGTCACAATTAAAAGTTGTCACTTAGGACTTATTATAACTATTTTTCTCAGCCCCTTGTATGGTGCAGACTGTCATAGCTCCATTTTCTTTCATGAAACTTTCATTATAAATATGTCCTGTTTTCCAGATAGTTTAAAATCATAATGTTTCAAGTAGGTGACGAGAAAGTTGTTTGAGTTTATATTTTATTATGATGTTCCCATTGCTCAGCTCCAGTTATTCCTCATCCTTTTTCTGCTCTAAAGTATGTTATTAGATTATTTATTATGATTGTCTGCATAATGCAGACCACGCAATTTCAACTATCTGCTCTTATATATTTCATCTGCACTTGTTTCAAATGAAAATGTCTGTTTTAATATATTATCTAGAAAAAAAGCCAAGAACATTGTTTATATTGTGACTGATGCCAGTTGCAACCTTTAATATTATTTTTTTAAAAATATGACTCAATAGGCATAGTAGTACCTTAGTAATAGTAACACTCTCACACTTTAATGCTGGAAATTTTGATCTATTCTCCCTCTTTATGTAACAGAGGAATCATCAGGTTAACTTATAATTTCTGTGTTGCACCATTACAAAAACAGCTGAAGAGAAGTGAGGGAGAGACAAAGGAGAAGAAAGTGCAGTAAAGTCGGGGCGGGGTAGAGCTGTGCTCTACCCTCTTTAACAGACACAGCCATCAGGGGAAACATTAAATATTAATGAAAATACTTATTTCCCAAAGGCCTGACCAGCAAAGAATGCTGAAAGAGATAACTCGCCAACCAAAGGAACACACTGACTGAAAAGCAGATTATCACTGAAGTGAAAAACAAAGGCAGCTGACATTAATAATTAACTGAGAAGGTTTCCTGCAGAGGTTTAGATGAGCTACAGGCACTGTGTGTAAAGTCACTTGACTACCAGATTGTTATGTCCTTTTTCAGAGAAGCTCATATTAACATGTACAACCTATATTAAGTTTGCCTGGTCTGAGTTACCTGGAAGTACAATCCTAATTGGGAATCTTTATCTGTGCTGAAAGCTGTACCTGCTGTGCTATATAAATGAAAGCTGACGGCTACACCTTTAGATTGTTGCAGGAATCACTCTGGCAGCACCTAAATAGATGCTGTTCTCTTGTGCTCACACTGTGTGTGTCTCTGTTTGTGTGCATGCGTATGTGTTTGCCCTTATATACAAGGGAAGGGCTGTCAAAGTTGGTTACAATTTGAGATGCTCAGAGAGGAGTCAAAATGGAATAATATAATGAGAATCTGCTCTTACATTATGCAATTATTTTTTCTCTGGCTGTGTTGAGCTTTGCCTCTGCACACTTACTGTGATTATTCTCACATAGGGGATAGGTCACCAAAAGCAGCAACTGGGGCATGTAACTAAGCAGTCTGACTATAATCTGGAGTAGCCACGTTGTCCCCAAAAGGAAGTTAATAGAGGAACAAAGCCAAATTCTCCTTTGTCACCTAATGCTTCAGGAGCCTGTTCTGCCCTCAGGGGCTGTTGCTGTGGTTGAGGGTCACAGTCTGGAAGGGCTGAAGGTTCCCTGGTCATGGAGAAGAGGATCTTAGAGGCTTCCTACACATATATGACATGTTAAGTATAGAAAAGGAACTTTAACTTTGTAACTTCATGTTCCTCCAGTCAAAGACCACACTCATGTCCATATATATCCAGATGAAACTACTCATATTTTGGACTGGGTAACTGAAAACAAGCCTGTGACGTGTTAATGTTCCTGATGTTACCAATGCAATAGCTAAAAACAGAGATCAAAGTTATATAGTGCTGATATGTAGTGTGCTAGTCATGGAACAGATGGAAGCAAAAATCTGAGGAGTTGTAGAGAAAAGTAAAACTAATCTGTTCTGAGTAAACAGCATTTGTTCAAAGATATTAGGAGATGTTTTACACAAGAAGTAAACTGGAAGAAATTGGAACCTATTTCAACCTGATTTGCAAGTACTGAAAGTGCCTGAATTTTGCTCGAGCAGGTTATTCTTTCTGGTTTGTTTTGTTTTGTTTTTTCTTTTCTTTTTTTTTTTAATGCTTTATAACAAATATCAACGTATTGTTCTTAGGAAACAAAGAAAACGTGCCAAACTGTATGCTTTAAATATGCCTGCTGTGAAAGATACGTGTACTATCTTCTAAATCGGGCTTTTTGCAAATGTATGAGAATCAAAATTGCAATATCCATAGAGCTTTGGAGTGATATCCATACATAGTATCCAGAGCACTGCCACAGACATTTCAGCTATTAACATAGGTAACTACTGGAACAAAATTCCTTTGAGAACCTGTCAGAATACCTGTCCTTTTGCATAACGAGCTCTTTGGAGCTAGGCTTTTAATTGCATTAGGACCAGCTTTGCCTTTTGGATTGTCTATCATATTATTGCAAGATATTTTTAATTTTCCTAACAGAGATTTTTCTTTGTCTCACCAGGCTAAGCTTTAATGAAGAAACGTCAACATTGCTAACAATTGCACAAAGAGGGACTGAAGACCTTTGCGACCAATGATGTGGTTGTCATGGAAACTGTTTCTGTTTCTGTCACTCGCTGGGTGTCTTTCAGGTAAAACCAAACAAAACCCAGAAAACTCTGTGTATTGTTTCCAGACTTTTTAACCATAAGCAGAAATAGGAAGATGCAAAAGCATGATGAGAAAACCAACATCATTATTAAAACTATTTGTCTGAATTCTGAAATTGTAAGAATTTATAAAGAAGAGATTTACAAGTGCCTTTACATATGCTTTTAATTTGTAGGTAAAACTGAATAGCATTAAGAACAAAAGAAAGGTGGAGTGGCTACACACCTCATTTGAAAAGACAATGCTAACTTTATTATTAGAAAAGGGAAAAATTATTTGGAAAAAGATTGATTAACAAGGTGTTTTCCGAAAGACTATCAGCTGCAGAATTGCTTGATGATTTGGGGTCTGCAAAATTCTTACCATGTCCTGGTTTTGCAAACTATTTATCAAGTTGCTGTCTTCTTTCTTAATGCCATGTATGTTTTATTGATTATTCTGATTTTCAGCTGTGTACTAAGTGTAGTTCTTTTGCAGTCTTTTTTTCCTGTGACATTAGCTTAGCTGGCATTATCTTTTCAAGTAATAAAACGAGTTAATCAATAATAATTTAGGCTTCTCATTATGAAAATCCTTGTAATTTGATAGCATATTTTCTCTAATTGATCTTTTCGCTGACCCATTTTCTTAATGCTGCCCCTTATACTGTCTGTCAACAGTTTACTAAGCCACCCTCTCCTCAAATTTTTTCAAAACATAGTGATTTTATGACACCATGAGATCAAATTTTGTAATAGTTAAATAAAATATGGAAATTTGTTATATTACTGTGATATTGGAGATAGGAATGTAAAAAGAGTCTGGGTATGGATAACGGTGTATGTGCGTTTGATGCACATAGAACATAACCTAATCTAGTCTGCTTTTCCTCATGTAGCTTGATTATCTTGTGTTTTTTAAGTCCATTTTTCATGATCATAGGCACTTTGGGACAGGGAGTGTTTTTCTTTTTGTCTTGTATTGTTAGGCATGTTATCAGTCTTGGTAGCATTTGTATTTTGGTGATTCTGAGAGTAGTGTCATACAACTGCCATCTATTAATGTAATTTTAATTTTCTTAAGTTGAAAAATTTCTGTTGTTACAGTTCCAAGAGCTTTGATGCAAAATTCAGGAACATTTTGGAAATTCAAATCTAGAATTGAAGAATTATGTCTTCAATATCACGATCTTTGTGATTAAAAAGTCAACGTTTGGCAGCAGGTCTTACACAGTGAAATTAATGTACCTGAGCCTGCAGTTGGTTTCACACAGCTGGAATTTCTTTACCATCTTAGTGTGGCGGATGAATGGCATGGACTCAGGAGGGTTTGCGTCCTGAGACATTTATTGTTTATTCTAACACATATTTATACTAAAAAGTTACCTACTTCAGCAATTCACAGATACCCTTTGCTAAGCCAATCATCATGCAGATTATGTCACAGGTAGCCAGTCATTGCACCGATCACGCACGCAGCGGTCATGTCTTGTTTGCTTCTTTGTGGGAGAAACGCTGACTTGTTCTTAGCCTTGGTTCCCACTGGCTTTTGCTGGTTTATCTGTACTTTCTCAACTTGTATCATTCCCAGCTGCACCAGTGTCCTTGGGTATACTTGCCCCTGTTCAGACCCTTCTTTGTTCGAGCTAGCAACAGTTTCCCCTGTTCCCCTTTTCCCATGGTGTGCAACTTTCCTCCGACTTAACCCTGTCATGACCCTCCACATCTTAGAAGTGAGCTAAGGTTAAAAAGAATGCATGTAAGTGGTAGAGTTTGCTCCAGACAGGACTATCTAACCCTCCACCGTACTATAACCTGTCACAAAAGTTCTGTGATGCATTTCATATTCCATTTACTAGAATTCTATATATAGGAATGAGTTTCAGCTGTTGTATCTCAGCCATTTTTTAGGTATGTCTATTCAACCAAAATCTTGCAAACGCTTGAGAGCATTAACAGTGACCAATATTAACACAGCACTAAAATAAGAAGCTACTTTGGAATCTTTTGTCAGCATTTACAGGAGTATTTTATTTAAATAATACTATTACCCTGAAAACTCTTGCTAGTCATTCAGCACAATGTTTAAATTAGATTACTACTCCTCTTTTGTGTTAATTTTTTACTTGTACCTGACACCTTCTAAAGCATTCCTCTTCTTTATTTCATAATTAGTCAGCTAGATATCTGACCTGCTGCTGTTTTGGTATGTGACTCTTTAGGATCCTTAAAAGATTATTCCTTATTACTGGAGTAGAATTAGAGTCCTATTAGAAATCGTTTTTAACTGCAGTACCTGTTTTCATGTGCTGTTGCATATAATGCGATAACACATACATTTTCTCACATACATAGATAATTTTTACAATGATTTCATTAATAATAATTACTCATTAGCAAATTTAATACTATAAGAGCTGAAATTAGTCAAAGATAACAAAATTGGATTCAAAGTTATTTTAATTAGATTATCAACATAACTAGTAATTTTCTGTCACCATACCTTTCATATTTGATTACATCATTCTGCATTTATAGCTGCTTTTATATTGCAATGCTCACTGGAACATGTTTACTACTGCAAATAGTTTCTACAGCTGATGCAATTCAATGTAGCCTGGTAAGTTAGATACCTGAGCGTACTGTTCTTAAAGATAGGGCAATAGATATTGATGCTGCTTCAGTAAGATAAAGTTCATTCAATTCCTGTTGTTTTGGGCTATGTTAAAATTCAGCACTTATCTATTAAATCATAAGATCATGGGATCATTCTTATCAGCAGCCAATGTTTGGAAGGGAGTACTACATTGTTTTATTGATTTTGCAGTGCTGAGGGAAATCATCCAAGAAGAAAATGGATGACCTCTCTAGTTTGTGTCAACTCTATTTTTCTATTATTTTTATCTTAAAGCTGGCCCAAGTATTTTGGGTATTGCTTATGCATTAATGTATGCAAGTGTGCTTGAGCAATATGGAAAATGATTTGTGGGTGGAGAAAAATGCACTTTTTGAATGCTAAACTGAGGACTGAATTATTTCTCCTACTCAAGTTTATTTTAGCATAAGTATAAAGTAGTGTTGGGCTACAGATCACAGATACACTTATATTCTGAGAAGGTTTACATTTATGAAGCATTCACAATTAATGGAATCGAAGGAGGTCTTAGGACTGATAGTCAATATGAGGCTTCTTTTCTTATGGCAGATAATGCCTTTCAAGCCAAATTGAAGTTGAAGAAGAACTGAGATGCCATTTTTGATCCATGGTCTGCCTCACTTCTGAGCCAGCACTGGGGAAAAGTACTTTCAATTTTTTTTTTTTCCTATGAGGCTTTCCTGTAGGAAAAGAGTAGAGATTATCAAAGAATGACTGTTCAGAGGAACTTTCTGTAACTTGTTAGCTTAGAGTAATATTTGAGGTGAGTTCAGAGGGGGCTGGCCTAAATTTGAATTAAGTTAATCAGAATTTAATTTGTTGTGGTAATGTTTAGCTCTACTGAGAGTTAAACAAAAAATATAATTATAAATTATAGGTTCAAGGCGTTCTAATTGGAATAGTAACAAATTACAAACATACATTGACTTATCCTTTCAGTGGAAACCCATAGAATGATATAGGATGTGGCATCAAAAATTCTATGTTCTGGTTGATATGTTCATCTGTGTATTCCTCATGTGTAGTCATGAGATAATGTTTCGGACAGCACTGTCCTGTGTGCAACAGGATCAGGGTGCGTGTGTGGAAGAATGGTTAAGCGAGAGAGGGCATGATCTCTTAGAAGTGAGCAATCCTGCCTTCATGATGAAGGGAGGGCCTCACGTCTATGCGAACTGTCCTTGAGCATTCCTAGACCATTACAAAGGGGGAAGACAAGTAGTGGTAAACAAGTAAAGGAGGGGGCCGACAAGCCCCTCCACATGAACAGCAACCTTGCACCAATCATATATCCGCTTTAGGCGCGTGAACAGAGACTGTAAACCAATCATATAGCTGTTGCTAGCACATGCTCTATCGCTTGTCTATATATACTCTGTAAAAGCTTGAATAAAGGGAGAACGATCATACTCATATTGAGACTCATCGTTGCTCCGGGTCCGCCTCCCACTCCGACATGCGTGTTCCAGGAGCGAGGACAGAGGATTTACTGGCCTGCATCCCCAAGTTCGTTTCACAATCTGTTTTTATGTGTATAGTAAAGACCATCCTTTTTGGTTCACACTGCTAACAGCTAAGCAAAGAACATCTTTGGCTAGAGTTGCTTACGTTTTCTTGCACTGATTCCTCAGAGAAGCTGGAATTGAATATAGCTGAAAGGTGTTTTAAAACAGCACTCCCTAACCTTGGAGTAAGACAAACAGGAATGTCTCTTTGTGTTTCAGTAAGAGGAGAAATATTTTTTAAAGCAGAACAGAAATCACATCAGATTATCAGATCAGGGTTAATGGAAAAAGTGAGACCTTGGCTTTATCTGAATACGTAAGATGTTTGACAAAAACCATCTTGAGAGTAGGGCTCTCTGCCATTCTTTTTCATAATTATTGCTGCTTGTGACAAGATGCTTTGAAGTTTAAAGGTATTCTAAAGATTACATAATACAGTCAATGGTCTTTAAAGAGTTCTGATTCTTTCTTAATCTAATACATATACCTTATGCCTTTTTGTTCCCCTGCCCATTTACCTATGTTTTCTCCGATGTTACCTGCTGTCTGTTAATTGGATAGAAGAAAGACTCATTTTATCAGTAAGACTTTATAATTCATGGCAGCAATAAAACTGTGGGTGTATCAAGAATAGCAAGGCTTAGCAAGAGGGAGGCAGTACCTCTGAGACCCAGTGGTCACTGCTCATAGAGCTAAGTGAGAAAACACGTCTTTAAAACTCATCTATATGTGCCATTCTTTTATTTTAAAATAAAACATTCTCACTATTAAACAAGGGCTCCCTAAATAGTGAATTTTCCTCTGTATCCCTCAGTATGGTGCTCAAAATTAAAAACAGCATGACTTTTTCTGAACAGTTGCTTGCTGGTATACAACATGAATGGAAGAGCATAAAAAAAAAAAAAAAAAAGCTCTTAAGAGAGCATATGTGGAACAAACAGAAGTGTCCTGTCTAGTTTTGACCTACAGCTGGCAGTGATCTGAGGTGCTTCCTGCCTTTTATTATGTCCATCCCTCTCCATCTGGTACTTGGAGGCTTCTAGGAATTCTCTGTCATTTGGACTTATCACCTTCCAAAATGCATTTCAAACCTGCTCAATATGTGACTTCCATAATTCCAGCAGCCACTGCCAGGATTAAAATTCATAGCCTAAGGTTCATCAACTCATTAACCAAACCGTATAAAGTATGCATACCACTCTGAGCGCCAGGGCTATTTCTCTTTTTTATTCCTTCCCCTTTTAGACAATGTCTGTCCTATGTGAGAGTTGACAGTTTTTAAAATTTTTCTTCTCTGCCAAATGAATGCTTAGTGAACGCATGAATGACCAGTGTTTATCATTGATAAGCCTATACAATTACCCATCTTTTTTTCCCCTGTTGATGACAGTATGGCAAACAGTGTGCAACCTTCTTGCCTTTGATAGCTGAGCATAAAAGAGAGGAGACAGAGCTACAGGTAAGTGCTACTGCCAGGGGATATTCACATTCTTAGTGTTCCATGTCTAATGGAAAAGTCAAAACACACTTAAACCTCCTACTAGCCATCCTGAAATACTGTTTGCAGACGATACGAAGCAAGAGAAGAACAATTTGTTGCACTGCTGAAATTCGAGGTAGACTACTACCTGCATTCTCATTCCTGGACTCAATGCTCAGCTGATTGGCGCGTTGATCAGGGAAAGGGAGCAAGAAAAAGCAGTTATCTGCTGAATGTTGCATTTTGTATAATTCTTAATCCAAAAGAAGAATGAAAAGGCAAAAATTATTTACTCTTGCCAGAATCCTGAAGTGTGTTCAATATTAAGCAATCAATAAAGAAGAGTTAAAAATTGAAAAAAAATGTGGTCATGAACAGAGGCCCTTTCAGAATGTGCATAGGGAAAATTTTTTAAGAACAACTCTTTTGTTTATTTGCATAGCTTTTTTTTTGGGGGGGGGGGGTTCCTCTTTTAGAAAATTCTGGAATAAATTATTTACATTTTTGTACCTAGTTGCTATCCAGCGAATATCTCCAAGGATGGAGATTCCACAACCTCTCTGGGCAACCTATTTCAGTGTTCAACCACCATCATAGTGAAGAAGTGTTTTCTTATGTTCAGATGAAATTTCTTGTGTTTCAATTTATGCCTATTGCCTCTCCACTCAATGGACACCACTGAGAAGATTCTGACTCTGTCTTCTTTGCACTTTCCCATCAGATATTTATAAACATTGATAAGATCACAGAATCACGGAATGGTTGAGGTTGGAAGGGACCTTTAGAGATTGTCTAGATCCCCCCTCAGTCTTTTCTTCTCCATATTGAACAGTCTCAGCTCTTTCAGCCTCTCCTCATATGAGTGATGTTCCAGGCCCTTGGCCATCTTTGTGGCCCTTTAATGGACTCGTTCCAGTAGATCCATGCCAGAGTAGGCTCTCTTGTACTGAGGAATCCAGCAAGGGACACAGCACCCCAGCACAGGACTCAGCACTTACCAGTGCTGAGCAGAGGGAAAATATCACCTCCCTCAACCTGCTGGCAGCAGTTGCCTAATGCAACCCAGGAGGCTATTGGCCTTCTTTGCCACAATGGTGCATTGCTGGTTTATGGTCAACTTGTGGTCCACCAGCACCCCCAATGCCTTCTTTGCAAAGCTGCTTTCCAGTCAGTTGGCCCCCCACTTTAAACAACCCCACAGAGCTTCTCCATAGCATAAGGTCACAGTGTTTGTGTAGAGACAGGCTTAACATAGTAACTAGAAGAAACTGCCAAACTTCTCTCTCAGGTTCAGTGGAAAATGCTTACCTTCAGCCAGAAGTTCAGCAGAACAGCACTGTGGGAGACAGCACTTTAGCTCCACCCAGCACAAAGATGGCATGCCGACTAAAGGCAGCACTAAGGAACCACTGGTTTAGTTCATAGAGTGTCTCAACTACTGCCTTCCAGCAGGATGTTAAAAGTAGTTCCTTAGTATTTTCCCCAGATACTGCATGTCTCACTTTGCTAACTACTGCAGTGAATGACCAAGAAGTCCTCATCCACAGAAATCAGTACTGCTTTTATTCATAGTATTGGGAACTAAGCAGTTATCAAAACATATTGCCACAGTGATAAGCTTTTTGTAAGAATATTTGTAACAGGTTCAAGAGTAATTCATTCTATGAAGTGATTATAATTTTCTCAAAGTGTGCTTCTAGATGACCATTTCTCATGATCTCAAGTAATAAAAGCGATAACACTGGTCTCAACAAGCAGCTGAGCCTGTTTTGCCTTTCTTCTAGAGTCAGACATGCACAAGGAATGTGCACATAATGCAGAACACTTCCAGTTTTGGTTCAGGATTAACAATACAATGAATACAAAATAAAATAAGTCATTAACTTCATTTCAAAAAGCCATTAGAGGCTAGAACAATGTTTTTTAAACATTGGCTTGGCCTTTCCTAATAGGAATGCAATAAAAAGGCAGTGAAACCTTTGAAATGATGACAAATTCAGCCTTGAAATTAGATACAGTTTCCCAGTAATGAGGTTAAAACAATATTGGAACAGCTCTACTAGGAGAGCTGGTGGATATGACATTGCTTCAAGTCTGAAGGCAAAATTAAATATCTTTAAAAATTAAATGTTTTATCGGGTTTCTAATAGAAATTCTGTGGATGGGAGCATGTGTGTGTGTGTTAGAACAGAATAAGARTGGGTTTCCTTCTGACTAATTTTGCATGGTATTAATCCCTATGTTCTTTTTTTTCTTTGTGGCTCTTTGAGAATGCAGGCAGCTTTGTATTGTTCTCTACCACAGGGCTGGTCAGAAGTTTTCAGTGTGGTATCAAGTCATCAGGCTAGATGTGATCATGATACTTGTTGGCTGTGATGCAGCCAGAAAAGCAAGATGGAAGACCACCCAAATTGTCACTTCATGTCCAGCTCCTATCTCAAGCAATAACAGCTGATGCTTTTTACCCTAAGAAATGCCAAGTTCAAACCTCTTCATAGAGATCCATTTTACAGGTTGCCTCCTAACCATGAAAATACAACATGGCAATATGAAAAACCTCTTTCATCTACTCTCTGATATTTTCCTCCCTAAGCAACTGAGAAAAATACTACAGTATATACCAAGGTCTTGGAAAAGAGAATCTGTAAGGGTTTTTTTTATGTATTTGTTTCCTGCTGCTTGATTCCACCAACATTAGGATAGTAAGCATAATATTGGAAAAGTTCCCTGTGTCCCTAAGACTTCAAGACTCATTACTTTTCTTTGTTTAAACTTTCCAGTGGGGACACTTCAGGTGGTAAACTGCCAAGTATATATGCGGATGTCTTGAGGTTTTCTTTGGTATGGTCCAATACATTTGGCCACAACAGGAAACTGAACTGACAAACCACAGGCCACATCATTTGAGGTAAATGAAAGCTCCCTACTCCTTCGAATGCAAAATGTTGTTACTACTTACAAAATGTAGCAAATAACACCACGAGAACTATATGGGAAATACCAAATTGTTAGCATGTACTGAATGAATTTAGATAATAAAAGAAGCAGTCATTCAACTTTTGGCAAAGATTTCAGCTGTTATCCTCAAGGAACATCCATAAGACACCTTAAAAAATGATCCAGGGGGCTAAATTCATAGCTTTACTGGAATATGAAGTCGTGTACTTATTAAAGTTATAGACTTTTTGGCATGATATAACTTTATTCTCACAGCTTAAATCCACAACTTCTCTATATATGATAATTGTCTATGTTAGAGGGACTAATGATCAGATAACTTCTCTTCTTGCAAATATTCTCCTCTGCTCCCTAGGTGCTAGCTACCATTTTCTTTCAAATTTGTCCCTCTGTGTAATGGCAGGAAGTTAAATGCAGAACAGTCTTACCTAACATGTATTTTGCTTGAAGTTTGCTGCCTATATCACACCTAAAGAAGTCTTCACTGTGATAAAAAGGCTTGTTTTGTGCTTTGGTTTGTTTGTTTGTTGACTGAGTAAAAGGTCTTGCTTTCATCTGCAAACACTGCTCCTTTTTGTAACTACCCAGTAAAAGTAGGCATGAACCCCTGTTTTGAGAACCTGGATTATATTTGCAAAAATTTCTAAATCATGTAGGAATTAAATTTTTCAGTTTCTTCACATTAGAGAAAATCTGGTTGTTGTGGAGAGGTCATATAGCGACATTTTCCCTCAAAAGTATCTTACCAGATACTGAATAAATGTACTTTACAAGTATGTGAACACATGAGCATGAGTAGCAATGAGTGAATCTCTTGCTGTTCCAAACTTAAAAATGCACTTGTCCACTCTACAGTTTTCTTTGTTTGAATTGCTGTTAGCAGTTTAGTGAAAGCAATTTCTTAACTGTAGTGTAACTAAACCTCTTTCCTGAACTGAAGGAAAATAAAGCGTGAAAAATAAATATCAGAAAGTATGAAATGTGCATATTTTGTTCAGTGGTAAGACTGTGGGAGGCAGAGTTTATTAAGCTTTGTACAACACCATGACTGGTAACTGTTCTGCTCAGTGGACTGTTTTGATAGGTAGCTTTTCTCCTATTAAGTGCAGTAGCATGAAAATGCCGATAATACTGACAAACATACCCTGGGATGTTGGCTCTTATTCAGCATGGCTAGCTGTGCTAAGTACCGAGTCCACTTTCAGTAGTGGCTGTAGTTTACTTCATTGTATTTATTAGCCTTAATATTGAGTATTCAAGTACTAAGTCTTTATCTACTGTTACATTAAGTACTCCACCAGAGCTGGTTTTGATTGTGGGTTTTTTTTTCTTTCTTTCTTTCCGGTGTCAAGGGAGGTGCTGGGTGCTCTGTTGTTGTGGTTCCCCCCCACCAACACCGTTACAGCCAATATAACTCATGAGCTCAGTGGTTAAACGGTTCATGTACACTTGATGTCCGCTGTGGCGTGAGCCCTGTAATGAGTGCACTGTGGCCTGTTCTTCTCATGTTTGCTCTTAATATGGTGTGCAACTGTGAAAAGGAGCGTTTTAGTCACAGCACTATAGGTAGCAGCAATTTAGCTCAGTACAAATCTGTAGGTGGTTTGCTATGGCTCACCACACAGCCATTAACGGTATCATTTTAGCTCAGCACAGAACTGCAAGTGATAGTATTTAAACTCCCTATAACGCTGTGAATGATAGCACTCTCTTCTTATCCAGGGAGACACTTAGAGACAGCCATTCTGACTGAGCGGGTGCTTTGAGTGAGTCAGATAAAAGCATACATAATCTCGTCATTTGCAAGAAGACTTAGCATCGTTGAAATCTGGCATTGATTTTTAAAGAGATTAAACAAGAATGATGGATCACAGAGTCAGCGGATTCCTGAAGAGAAAGACAACTGTGTTCATACCTCCGAACGTTAGCATCAGCGTAGCTGAGCAGTTCTGAATCACTCTCTGGAGAGGTCTGCTTTTCTCTATGCACTGTGGAGGCTGGTCTTAAGAGAGTTGCTTAATTTAGGTGACTAAAGCAAGTGGTGTGGATACTCTTCCCTAACCCTCCAGTTGTTCACGTGGCCTTGACTTGTTCAAAAAGTTAAAAATGGAACACCTCCCAGAGGATTTTAGGATGCAAAATATACAACAATGAAAAGGAGAATGACAATATGATGAAGCAGTAGGGTAAGGAAATGAATGTCTTTTGCCTCATGGCCTAGCTATTATAAAATGAGGAATGTGATTGTCTGTTCCAAATCTACTTATGTCGCATGTAGGCAGAGGGGGAGAAGTGAAATGGTTGCATATCTTTTTAATCATCTGCAGTATCCAATAGTAAACCTATCCCGATAGTATGTATGAGTACTGTGATTTGGTGACCTTATTTATCTAGAACTAAAGGAAACATCTTCCTGTAGAACTTACATTTTTGCCTTTAGTTTAATTTCTGTACTATATAAGCATAATTAAAATTAGTCTAACATAATTAATAGTTCAAAGTAGAATATTTCGTTGTGTTCTTCACTGAATTTTTGTTGTTTAGTGATCATTTCAGATAGAGCATCGAGAATTTGTAGATTTTGTGCTTTCCACTTGCCAGACAGCTCTTAACAATTCTTAATTATTAATCTGCTATTTTGTATTTGTCACCTTAATCTGTTTCATGTTCATAATAAAGGTTAAAGAAAAGATAATTATTCCAAGAGTATGAGAATTAAGCTAAACTGAGGATTATAGAAATGATAATTTTCATGATTTGACAAATTCCTTCTTTTAAGTGAAAGCTTGGAAAACTCTGCAAAAAATAAATAATACTGATATTAAAAGGGAAAGGGGGCATAGTGAATAAAAAGTTATGTTTTCAAAACTGTTTTTTTTTCTTTTGTCTCTGTAATGGAACCCTGTGACATTTGAAAGTCAAAAAGACAAATTTCTGGTATCTGAATAATACACTGGTAATACTAAACAATGGTTGTAATTATCTTTCACAAACTGAAAGACCTTTCTCAATTAACAGTGTTGTTATTCAATAAGTTATTGGCATGCATACTGGCATGCTGCAGGATTTCAGAAAATATTTGATTTCACTCTAATTTGTGACTTGCAGAAATACTGAACAAAACACTGTGGATGGAGTATAATGTATACCCCCTTAGTTTGACATTTCTATTTAAAAGTATCGAGAATTTTAAAGCTTCACCAGTGAAATCAGTTTTAAAATGATAATCCAGGAAGTTTAGATTTAACAGAATGGTGAAGATCACATGACTCACTCTTGAAAAATGGAATTTTATGGCATCTCTTATGTCTCAGAAGTATCTGATTTATTACAGATATGTCTTGTACTGAAGAAAAGCAAAGGGAAAATTTTGAATGTGCAGAAATATCAGAAGTTACCCAAATACTATTAATTATGCATTAGAAAATATTTACCTCATGTGAAATAAGTATCTGAAAACCAACTTTCTTGGCCATTAATAGTCCTAATACATTTTTTGTTGATTAGTTCCTTCTGGTCTTTTTGTAATTCAAACCTTCACTTGTAGAAGCTTTTTGAAGCTTTGGGGGAAGACCTCGGGCATTAGTATCTGAAAGAGAGATTCACTTTTATCGTTCATGAGCTCTGATATTTAGATATACAAGAGCATCATATTAGGATTACGGCTATGTTGTATGTTACACCACTCTTTCTTGGACATCCTTAAAAAATACATGAATTAATCCTTCCATTCTACTGAGCACTAATATAGTATTAGCTGGAATGTTGACCTAATCTGACATCACACTTGAGTACATATGTGGACCAACTGGAGCAGGTAAGGAAGAATAATAGCAAATGTAACTTCCAAAGGGGGAAAAAAAAGAAAAAAAAAAAGAAAAAAAAGAAAAAATGAGTTAAAATAATTTATTAGAGGGCACAAGATACAGTCTGTGATTATGTAAAATATAACAACAAGTAGTAATGGGCTCAAATCATGAATACATTAGTGTTCCCAAACAGGGATGTCTACAGTGAAATGATAAGCAAGACACAATGCCAGATCTTTCTTTAAGTGGCTTTTGTCTTTGATTTGGGCATTTCTTGTCTCATTGGGTAAAATGGGGTCTAGTGCGAGACACAGTAAGTTTAACAGTTGATTTATTTTGTCTAGCATTTGGTAGAGTCTGTCTACGTTTGGTTTAGTTTGTCTAACAGGAAACAGTTAAAGGCAAAAGAATAAGATCTAAAAGCTGATCAGTTCCTACCTCTAGAATGTTACTGCATTAGTGAGTTTTAAGGTTGTATTGTTGTTAAAGCTTTAATAAATATTTAATGGGATCTTTAAAGGTGTTAAAATGAATTACAAATACTTGGTTTGGCAAGATATCCTATGTTTGCTCCATTGCATTTCAGAATTTTATGTTAGAGTAGACCTAAGACTGAAAAAGGTACTTCTAGAGAAAAAAAGAAATCTGCTTTCAAAATATCTCTTAGTCTTCTGTCTTCTTCTCATCATAGTCTTAAATAATTTCTATAACTTTTTCTGTAGTCTGTGGTAGTTTAGGCTATAAACTTGTGTGTCTCCCAGCTTGCAGAGTGGGCAGTGTGTGTTGTAGGGCAATCTGCCGGTGTAATGGATATGCAAGGCTACCTTTTCTCAGAACCATATTTAAGCTTTGTGGAGTTCTACTACATCCATCACAACTTCAGTTCTCCAGACACTGAAGGAAGTCCACAGAGATTTATATGGTATTTAATCACAGGAAATAATAATAGCATTTTTGTTATATCTTATAGGGCACCACTCAAGTATTACAAGTGCTTGTTTTTGAGAAAGATCTTCTACAGTGATAAATGAGAATAAATTCCTTAAAAATTAAAAAAAAAATCTAAGAAAAACTAAGTCTGAATGAAAATTTAGTCTTGCCATGATTTAACTTTGTGTGATGTATGAAAAAAGTGTTCATTCAGTTCAATAGCATTTCCAAGTAACCCAAAAGGTCTCTTGTATTTTTAGGTTTTTTCTGGTCAGCTGTTCTTAGATTTAACACTAAAGTTTTAAAATACTTGTTATAATCAAGAATTTGTAATATGCGCAAAATACTTCAACAATGATTAAATAAATGAAAATATTTTCTGAAGACTAAAGAAAACTGTAATTAAAAACATTTCTAACTTTCTAAGAAAAGTACTTTAAAGAGAACAGCATTGCATTCCAAACAAATGGTTTCCACTTTGCAAAAGTATATTTTGTCATAAATTACAGAGTGCTGTTATGAAAATTTCTTAATTATCCTCACTTTGACATTACCGATGTCAGTGAAAAAGTTTACTGTAAAGTACTAATTAATCTTCCAGCTACAGAGAAAGTGTATGGTTTTCTATAAAAACTTCTTATTTCTGACCTGAGTCTTGTTGGAACATTTTTATTTTGACTGTTTTCATGAACTGTAAAATAAAATTTACCTTTCTCTTTTCACACACACATCAATTTTATCTGTACAATAGTGGATTTGAGAAGTCCTTTATTACTTCATTCAGCAGTGTAGACAGTGCAGCAGTGTAGACAGTGCTATAGCATATTGTAAAAAACTCTTAATTCCTATAATATTTAGAAATATCAAATAGAGATATTTTTCTTCTGTGTAAAATATATAAAGTTATAAACAGTTTATCAGACTGGCTCAAGAGAGATAAGTCTTACTAAAGACACGGAATTAACCACAGTGCTTGCGGTGTTTTCCTGATGTTTAAGAAATGAGAAATTGTAAAATAAAATAAAATAAAATAAAACAGTTCCAGTCTCAGCATGCTATTAATGGATTTTTTCAGTATGAAATAAAGGATTAAAAATAGATCTATGTCCTGTTTCTAAATCCACAAACAATTCTAATGTATCCACAGAGAAATTCATCAAAACTGCTTTCCAAGACTCTGATCACAATATTCTCATAATTCACTTTGAATGAAGTTCGTCTAGCAGCCAGCTTAATTTAACAGTAACCAGCAAAAAAAAATAGCTCCAAAAGTGAGAAGTAGTAAATGATTCACTCATTTCTGCTTTGGAGCCTTGAAGTTTGTCTTTGCTCTGGTGCGTAGAGCCCGCCTGAATGTTGTTATAGTGTCTGCCCGGGTTCCTCGGTAGTGCTGGGAAAGGATCGTCTTTGGACTCTTAGGAGTCGGTATGCTGGGAACTGGCTGGTTGAGCACTACTGGTACAGAGTGGGAGGTTGTTTTAAAAGTTCTTGTGGTTAAACTCAGAATGTGTCTTACTCTTTGTAAAGAGGATTTTATATATATATGTGTATATATATATATATATATATACACATATGTAAGTTGTTTTGTTCTTGTGACAGGTGAGATGTGACCACAGCTGACAGTGATACTACTAGCTTGGCTGTTTTCCTCCATCCTACATTTAAATTGCAAATGGCCAAAAAGCTAACTTTGCTTTTAAGCTTTTATTATTAATTTCAAGAGTAACACACTTAGAGATGATTAATACTCAGGGCCACATGCTAGCTAAGATAAACAAGCCCTGTGTTCTTGATGTAATAATTTAGCAAGTTTGTAAGTCAAATTTTAGATTAACAACATATTATTATGCCAGCAGGCAAAGATTTCTGTTAATTAGTTCACAATTAGTCCCTCTTATTTCTAATCTCAGAGTATTAGATATTGATGGAATTAATAGATTAGTAGCTGCATCTTGATAGTGTCAAACAGGCCAAAATGCAAACAGGGATGTTTTTAATGGGATTTATTGATTTATGTGCATATGCTGCTTAATCAGTTTTTTGCTTGACCTATAGAACTGGTTTTGTTTATATCTTACTTCATAAAGAAAATGCAGGCACTAGGGTCCCCTTTATCATAATTGGAAGGAGTTTGTTGTTTAAAATAGTTTTCTCCATCATGCAAATGTAAGTTTTAAGGTAGAGCTGTTTTTGCATGTCCCTCACATGCTGCACTCCACTAGCCTAGTAGGAAGTCTATATGGCCTTCATTCTCACTTCAAACTGATGTTAAAGAAGAATAAATGTCTGCATTGAAGTATTATGTGCTGAGGAGAATCTGAAAATGAGATACTATGCTACTTAGAGATGCTGGCACACCTGACTTCAGGATGTCTCCATGAACTTCTTAGGAAACATTCAAATTTCACAGCTCCATAAATGTTAAGATTGAAAAATCATCAATAGTCTCATCTGCACTATAAAACAGGCTAGAAGATTTCAGCCTGTAACTCMTGTAATTGCAAAAAGTGCTAGTGAGATTTAACTGTTCTAATCTCTGTCCTCCCTCACCCAGACTTGTGAACCCAGATTTGCAAACATCCTTACGATTCACAAGTGGGGCCTGCCAATGAAATTTTCCACCTAAAATGATGTAGAAGCAAGAGCATCCTTGTACCATCACATACAGCCAAAGATTTTTTTGATCTTCATTTTGCAAGTTTATGAATTTCCAGCACCTTTCTTGCCCGGGGTGTTCGGAGGGAGGAAATAAATAAATAAAATAATAAAACCAACAATCCTCCCCCCCGTAACAAACTGTTAAATGAACATTGGTCTTTCAGTATCACCTGCATCAGATCTTGAGTGAGCTGCGTAGTCCCTTGAAAGTTGCTCTCCCCTACTCTTGGTGATGGGGCAAGCTGAATCTCATGTTAGGCATGTCACTTACACAATGTTCTTTTTTTGCAAGATTTAATCAAATCCATCTATCTCGTACAAATGCATTAGTGCAGATTTCTGCAAGATCATTCATCCTCCTGATAGATTTGTGCCGAATCACTGTGCAAATCTAATTTTTGTTGCCTTTTCCTTAGCTTTTTAAGATTTGGACTAATTTACATACTCCCCCCACCCCACCCCGGGGAAGTGAGATTCAGCAAGTTAACCTAATAACAGTACATACACAGCAGCAGATTTTTTTCCCCCTTAATTTTATTGGTTCATACATTCCAAACAGTTAAAATAAAATTTACAACACCCTGCTGTCTTAGCTGTAAACTAGCTTGCAATCAATTTGCTGTAATGAAATTAAAGCCATAGGGTATGACTGGAGAGCAAAAGTCCTTTGGTACTTCCCAGAATTCATAATGAATATAACTGTTAAAATCTAAATAGATCATGTGGAAATGCAGATTTTTCCAAACACTAAGGAAAGATTTAGAATACTTTATTCTCAGTTAACCATCCAACTACAAAATTCTAATTATCTCATCTGTAGAGATCTAGAGGTTTCATTTCTACATGATGTTTTGCAGATACCTTGTAAAATTGTACCTCCACTATGTTTAATTGCAGACTAACAAACAAAATTAATCTACCTTTCAAACATAAGACCTATTTCGAAATGAGCCTGAGGTCTACAGGATCTGTTTTTGTTTGCTTTCCAAGTAACCTAAAGAACAATTTAACTTTTGTGATTCATTTTTTAAGAGCATTATTTTATCTGAAAAAGGATTGTAGATCTTGTTTGATATAACTGGTATACGATATTTGCTTTGCATATCAGCCTTCTATTTAAGAGTTTTCAAAAGAGTGAGGGTGTTTTTACTACCTATTCTAGGCACCTCGTTCAGGCACCTTAATGTGTCTGTCTTCCATATGTAATCAACAAAGACAAAAATAACACTCTGGAGAGATTATTTTAGGATCTAGGTTAAGAGTCTGTTTGCTGTCTAACTTGAGCAATTGCTTGTTTCCAAGCTGTTGTCAGTACTTTACGTAACCATAACATGATCTCATACACAGGGTACTACAGTTCCGTGCGAACACTATTCCAACCACTAACCTGTTGTGAAACCATGAGCTTTTCCAAATAAATAGGTCTTGATAAGTTTAAGGGATATCTACATATCAAGACTCTTCATTTTTTGATTATCTATACCTACTAGCTAGAACTAGCAACTTCCAAGCTGGCTTTAARTATAGGCCCACCTTGACTCAAGCTGAAATTAGCTCATACAGGAAGATCTATTTTCTGATTCCAAAATCTGATTTTCTGGGTGCACACTTGTTTGTTTCCCTAACCCAAAAGCTTACTAATCTTAATGATTACTTTTTTATACAACCCTTCTTTTCACAGGTCTGTCTCATTCTATGTAAAATGAGACATAAAGAAACATTTAAGAGAAAACACACAATTTTTAATTATGAAAAAGGAACTTGCTCATGTGATGGAAGCATTATAAACCTGAGGGACTGCTTTTCTAGATTCTCCCACCTATTACAATAAGACAGCTTCCTAATATTTACATTAGCATAACTTTTCCTACCTGCATGTGCCTAGCAAACCATATGAAGTGCCTTGATACTTCTATTTTATTTCATTGTCAAGACTTGGATAAGTAGTATTTTCCACAGCTGTCATTTATGTGCCAGGCAAAACAATGGGAATGTTTTACTTGTTCATTTGAAAAAGAAACAAATCAGAATAGAATTAATACAGCATTTCTCTTGCATACAGAATTTAGATAATATGTAATCAAAGTAAAATTAGTATTAAAACATCAGCTAGACACCTGCTAAACTATATTTCCTCCTGTTTCTCCTCTCAGTATTGTTTATTTCACATATTATAACCACCTTGCCTTGTTCAATAACAATGACAGCATTTGCCGTGTTCCAGGAGATAAGGCAATAACATTATAACCAATTACTGAGTAGCAGAATTTTGCAGGAGTGTTTTAGTGGATTACTGCATACAGTTCTGTGATAACTCAGCAGATGAATTCAGCTGCTGCTCCCATTGTTACTTCACAGTTTTTGAGGATATTTAGGGAAAACAAACACACGGGATGTTAAGTAAGTGTATGGCTTCCAGTTGCTGTTTTCCCAGGTTTAGCTGCTCTTGTCATAGGTTTGGAGTTCCTTTCCGCATCATCTCTTTAAGTGTGAACTCTCAAAGTGAGCAACACAGCTGTGTGGCAAAAACAAACCAGGCAGAAGCTGTTTAGTAAATTAAATGTATAAGTGTGGAGTCCTTCAATCAGATTAGGCTTTGAACTGAAGAGCTTAAAAGCAGGAGCATAGTCTACCTTGACAACCCCGTATTTTCAATACAGAAAAGGCACCTCAAGAAGGTTCTGCAACCTAAATCACGCTGCCCAAGTTATGCTGTGGGGGCCTATCTCTCTTTGCTCACCATCAAGGGTGTGCAAAATGTTTATGCATGTAAATAAGAAACGTAAATGAAGAAAATAAAATGAGATGGGATTATTCCATGGATTAGTCTGCAGGTCCAGTATTTAAAATGTACAAAAGACTAATAGCAGGCAAAGCAGTACAGGAATTCAGATTGAGATTATTACTGATGGAATTTTCTGTTTAGATAACTTTAATGCTAGTGGCCCAATTCCTCAAGCCTACCATAAGTTTCTGGTAGTGGAGCAGGTTAAGTCAGGCAAAGGTTTTAAAGAATCCATGCAGGCACCAAAGGGTTTGCCAAGAAGCAGCAATCATACGCAAAAGTTGTTGTCCTTAACAGGATGGCATACAGGAGACCCTTTTCCCTATGATTTAATATTCCTTATGGCCTCATGTTATGTACTCAAGAAAGTGAGGGTGTGGTAGGTTGTTATTTTGATACCAAAACATGCAAAGCAAGCTCAGTGTTTTACTCTTCTGTAGGGAACCTTTCTCCTTCTGTGGCYGTGATTTTCTTCTCTGGGACTGCCTCTGCTCTCAGAGAAGTCAGCAGATGTTTGGGCGTTAAGTTCAATAGATGAGAGTCATTATTTCTGCCAAACAAAATGAAGATACTTTTTTTTTCAGTAGATATGYGATAGGTTATATGTAGCAACTTTTTACCATCTCTTTCTCTATTGCTTTCTCTCACTCACTCGCTCCCATCTTCCTTTTTCATGTTTTCTTACCATCTCATTATTAGACAGAGAATGCTTTCTAACACTACTGTATTAGCCATTACATTCGTCTGCCCATTTGACTTGTCAGCTTCAATGCTTGTAAAATACCTTGTCCTGACAGTAAAGTAGAATACTAAAAAGCTTAGCAATTCTACAGACTAAGACTTTGTAGCGACGTATTTTCTAATGTATGCAACAGTTATTTTTCCCTGTCTTGCTTTGGGGCTGGCCTCTTGGTGCTTAGCTTGGGAAAGCAGAAAGGAACCTTATATGAATTTAGAAGTACTATTATGCAGAGTGTATTAACTGAGGTTTACAACAGTTTGCTGTTGTGAAACAAAAATTCTTTGGAGAGCTGTTGGCACTAAGTACAACAGCAGAAATATCACCAACAGCATGTTCTTTACATTCCCGGTGGAACCCAGAGGAACCCTGGCTGCTTTCCTTCCTCATTTACATTTATTTTCTACTTGTTCAGCAGAGTTCAGAAAGAAGAAAAAATTCAGTTTACACAGGTATACTACGTTGTTCTTGGACTGTTTCTTAAGAGATGGTAAAAATGCATGTTGATGCTTTAGGCCTTTTTTGGCAAGAGGAATCAATACTGCATGTATATGAGACAATATTGACCACAGAATGTGAATGCTTATGATTTAGCCAAATTATTTTTGCAGCCTATTTCATAATAAAAAATTGTGCTTTTCCATTTCCTTTCTCTCTTTCAGGTGGAGCTTTCATTAATCATTCTTTAGCCATTGTTTCTGTGCGTGAGTGTGCATGTGCATTTCTGTGTGTGTACTTTAGTTTGGTTTTGTTGGGAGTTTTATCCAATATTTGTGTATGTTTTCTATTTTTGAGAAGGTTCACATTATAAAAATATTTTATCTCCATGTTTCACAGACATACAAGAATTTCGAATCATGAAAATATGAAGTCAGCTCTGTCCATTTTAATAGATATATTTTACCTTCAGTAAGCCAGCTTTTACAACACAAATGGTGTCACAAAGTTATCAGGAGTGATACAGATTTACTGACTGACCTATTGTGATATTATGCTTCACATCCTTTGTAATAGCATGATCACCCATCAAAAAGAATTCAAAGTATCAATATTGTGACATTCTCATATAGTGTCATGACACCCTGACATAAAAATCTCTTGCTGCAAAARAAATGCAGATGGTTTGGTTTGTAAATAATAACTTATTCTTAGTCATAATGACAGAGTGAATTTTGATTTTGGTCCCTCTCTACTTATGTATGTTTTTTGGTTGTCCTTTAAAAAAATGTAGGTTTAAAAGCTTTCACTGACAGTGCTTATACAAATTTTATATATATATATATATATATATATATATATTCGGGTCTGTACATAGTCATCTGATGCACTATAATACTCTCAGTGGACTGTAAAATTTCAGCTAAAAGGAACATACTTGATGGTGCAAATCATTTTTCTCAGGGACCTAGATAAATAAATAATGTTTGCTTTAAGTTGCACTCCAGCTATAAAGTGCTCTTTTCTCATAGGATGTACTAAAAACTGAATAAAGCACGATCAGCACTATTATATCAGTGGTATACAGAATAGTACTGATTCATAAGAAATATTCAAAATATTCCCACAATTTCTCACAGTAGCAGACAGCCAAATGAAGCTCTGGATCAGCATCTTTGGAATCTCATCTTACGGACCGTGGCATTTTCTAGGTTGGCAACCGAGGGAATATCCACAGGGCGCGGAGATCTGATTGCTTAAGTGTCTAGTATAAACCAGCTGGAAGCAGCTGCACAATGCTCAGAAGCTTATGTTGCCAAAAGCTGGTCGGTTGTAACTGAAATGGAGAAAGTTCTTGTTAGGCTCCCTGATGTTGCATGATCCCTTGGAAAAACAGAGACAGAGGGATCCTGAGTCCAAATTGAAACACATTTTAACCAGCTTTCCTCTTGATTTCTCATCATCTCCAAAAGAAAATTTTTCAGAAACAAGTTCACCTCATTAGGTGAATTAGGTGGCTGTTAAATGCATACCTGTATACGCAGAGTTGTGTGCACCTGGAAAACTGCACACACACAAAAGGACTGTATCCAAAGTATGACCCATATTTGCTAAACATCTTTCTGTGGTTTAATTACTTGAATCCAGATCCGGTAGCCCAGGTAATGACACCAAATGTTCCAAAGATGTCTAGTTATCTTGCCAGAAAGTGTTTTCTTKTATTGCAGCTTATGTTGTTTTCTGGTTGGTTGGTTKATTTTTTTATTTTTTATTTTTTTCCAAAAGGCTTGCCAGTGAAAATGTAGAGACATAAAGATACAGTAGAATAATAGAACAATTTAGATTGAATGTACCTCCAGAGGTAATCTAGTGCACAATCCTGTTCAAAAGAGGTCTAATTAGATCAGGTAGCTCAGGGTTGTGTCCATTTGAGTCTTAAATACCTCCAAAAATGAAGATCCCATAGCATCTCTGGGCAACCTGATTCAGTATTTGACCACCCTCCTAGCATTTTTTTTTTCCTTACATCTAAAAGAAATTTCCAAAGTTCCAACTTGTGTTTGTTGACTCTCATCCTGTAGCCATGCAACTGTGAGAAGAGTCTGGCTCTGTCATCTTCTGATCAGTATTCTCTGATCAGGTAATTGTGGACAACAATAAGGCCTTGCCTTCCCTTTCCCTTCTCCAGGCTGAATGGTCCCAGCTCTCTCAGCCTCTTCTCACATGAGAGATTCTCCAATCCCTTAACCATCTTCATGGCCCTTCACTGGACTTGGTCCAGGAGGTCCATATCTCTACTGCACTGGGAAGCCCAGAACTGGACAAAGCACTTTGTTGGCACTGTATAATGTTCTAACGAGTAAGTTTTGCGATGAGGGGAGAGCTTTAGAAAGACAGAGGGATACTCTTGCACCTGCTCATATGTTCTTTTTTTTCTCTGAAAGGCATACCAGATTATTGTCCTAAATTACTGATAAAATGAGATTTAGATTTTCAGGTCATTTTGTTGTTTCTGGACTTGCCTAGGAAAAATGAAGCTCCTGGTTTATTTTCATCAAGTGGTATGCATAAAAGACCATATTATTGCTTTCTGCTCATTCTATTTTTATATTTWTCACCATTTTCCTATGCTTCAAACTGTTTTCCTGTTATGATGCACTGGTTCCTATTTCAAATTACTCCTGTGGAATGTTTCTGTCAAGTCCATCAATTCCAATTTGCCAAAGGGGCCTTGTTATGCTATTGATTTCTCAAACATAGCACCTTGCTATTCTCCTAAAATCAACATGTCTGTTCATCAAACCTCACACCTTTGTGATACGATTAGCCAGTATACATAAGGGTTGTGGCTTCATATTTGGATTTTATATGCATCCTAGCAGGGATCCTTTTGGTTGTAAGTTTTGTATAGTGCCAAGCACACTCTCACCATCTAAAAAGATTTAGGAGAGCACACACATGCGTTCTTCTCTACTTCCTTAATAAACCTTGGCCTATTGAGAGTAATAGTCTTTCATTACTTGTGACCAATGTTCAAGTATGGCTTAGTTACAAGTGGCTAATGAGTCTTTAGCGTTAAATTAGTCACAGAGGAATACTTGTTCACAGAACAAGATTGCCTTACACACCGGTATAAAGCGGATTCTTCTAGCAGCTGCTCAAACCTTAAATATTAGCGGTGCATCAGGGCACCAGCAGGTACGTATGAACACTTTTCAGCCCTTGCCTACCCTGTGTTGATGTGAATCTGTTTTGCTTTCTCAAGACAAAATGTTAGTGTCATGTCTGTCAATTAATGACAGTATTCACTATTTACATTAAACTGTTCATAAGGAACTAAGGAAAAAAGGAAAAGACCATTGGCTGGAATACATGCAGTAATTTTTTCACGGTTTCAACTGACATTCTGAGACTATTCTGCTGCTTTTGCTTAATGTATGTTACCTCTTTTTTTTTTGGAAGGATTTTCATTGTTTTTGAATTTATGATTGTTTCCAAATCTAGTTAATTCCAAATAGAAAGGAGCAGAGCTCAGAGGAACAATATTGATATTTTTACATGGAAGACTGGGTACTTATCCTTGCTGTTGCTGTTGTTGGGAAGGTGATATTACTCAACCTTAAAGAGCAGCACAGGTCTTGGATCATTAAAAACAAAAGTGGATTTGGTGCAAATCATCATAGTGTTTTGGGAACCTAAATGCCTTCTATTCAGGAGTTTACTGTAGCTCAATGCAAAAAAGAAAAAAAAATCAGTTTATATCTACTGTCATTAAAATTTCACCAAATGAAGCAAAGAAGTTTATTATTTGTTAAACAATTGCTTATAGAATACACAATTATGGTGTCTTACTTTGTCTTTTATGATTTACTTGGTCAATTTAAGAGGTTATTACCATATGCATGTCCTATTAGTGTACTCGTCTTCCTTTTTTTAGCTTACTACTTTTTTAAAAAATTTTTTTCCTTGGCTGGAATTTATCATTTTGAATCAGGAACATGTATAAGTCCCCATGATAAAGGGCATAAATTAGATCATGGTGTAAAGTTCCCTTCATTTGGGGCTTGCTGTTACTTAATATTTAATGTCCACGGCTCTTGGGTTGGATTTGGCACTTGAGTCATTTCCTGTGTTCTTGCACATTTCCATATCTGCAGGAGTACCCTGGAGGCCTTGTAATTTGAAGGCAATAGGGACTTTCTATCAAGCTCTTGACCAGTCTCTTAATTATTTACCATGTCAAAGATTCTCTAATGTTTTTATTGCCCCCTCGTGGGCCATTTACTAAAAAGCAATTTGCTGATCTGGAGACAAATTAGCTTTATTCTGACTTGTTCTAGTACACAGAAAAAGCACTGTAAATGGGCTTTTCAGGTCATCAGAAAATTATTAAATTCTGCCTTCATTTTTCACATTCTTAAAAAATCTATTTTTGGCTTTGTTAATAACAAACATCTTAACATTTTAATACTGCTGTTGCCTTTTTTTCTAAAGACTATAGATAAAAGATGGAGGTGAACTATTAAAATTCATTAGCCTTTTTTAGCATTTACAGGCTGATTATGTGTCTGATTATGAAGGCTAGATCACATTTGGTCAAAACTGATAATTTGGCCACACTTGGTTCATGGGCAATACAGGTTTAGGTCCCCTGCTAGTTCTACCAAGTGGGACTTGTGTTGTGCCACAGATGGGAGAAGGGCTTTTGTCTAAGCTAAGACAGCAGATTTGGGAGGAAAATAGTTGGGAAAGCTGTTCACCATCATATTGCCTTGGCATGCCCAGCTGGTTCCTTCCTGAAATGGAGTGGTGTGTGGCCATTGCGCTTTCACACCTACCCATCGTCTCCAAAACTTCCCTTCCCTGCCTCCCTCCGAGGAGTGTCGTACATACCCTATCACTCTTGGCCATGTGAAGGTTTTTATGTGAAGGATCAAGTCTGGCTCAAGAAGTAAGTCTAGCCTCTGACTGTTTTATTCTTGCCACTGACTTGAACGAGAAACTGTGGTTACTACATTTCTGAAGTAAGGGTGTCAAGTGGCTAAAATCAGGCAGGATGAATCTGGATGCTAGGAGCCAACTTCTAAGTAAATCAAGATTAGTTCCAAAAGGTCCCTTTGAAAAAATTCTGAAAAGCAGTTGGCACATCTCTGCATGCAGAAATCAAAAATATAGTGTTCCTGTTGCTTTTGCTTCACCCCACCTCCCTAAAAAATTAACTGCTTGAAAATCATCTGGGAGCTTACAAAGGCAGTCATGGATTTTGGGTTATTCCCTAATATTGTGCTCCTTACATCATTTTAAATTGATGAAACATTTCATCTAAGGTGGGCAGGTAGAAAGTGCACTTTTTCAATCAGCTATTTCCAATATGCCTGTATTTCAGTGTCACTGTTCACAGTATGTGCAAATATGTCTCTGCAAAATATGTCTCTGTGATTATGTATACAAATTGACTCTTTTTTTCCTGGGTGAAACATAGACAGAACTGAGGACAACGTGTTTTTTCAACTGAAATTTCCAATGTTTTCTTTTCCTCAGTCTTTTTTTTTTTTTTTCTTCTTATTTTCACCTTAATATAACTGATTTTCATGCATCTATAATTGTTCTATCTCTGGGACTGTTGTTCTCTTCTTTTTTCTCTACAACCCTCATTTCAGTTGCATTCATTTCCAAACATAAAGGTATTTTGAAAATGCTATCAGTTTGGAAGACATTAGCAGGTGATCAAAGTATCTAGAAAAAGTGGGGGAAAGAAGTCATATATGTGCTAGAAGAAATGTGAAGCGTTAGACACAGATACCATGTTGCAACTCTAAGTTACAATGATAGAGAGAGGTACAGGAAAGTGTGGTATGTTACAGAAGTAGCTTACAGTCTAGGAATGGTAAATTATGAAAAAAAAAATCTATTGAGAAGAGAAATCTTAAGTATACTGAGTAACACAGTCAGAGTARTAATGTGAATATGCATCTCCTGCATTGTTTCTGTGATTTGGGGCTCTAGTTGTTCTTATTCTTGACAATTTGTGGGGGGATTCGTATGTACAAGGCACTGAGACCTGCCAATTTCTAACACAGGTTCTGAACACTGTAAGACAAAAAATAAAAAATAAAAAAAAATAAAAAATAAAATAAATAAATAAATCCTAGACTTTGTAGAGCTTAAAAAAGTTTTGAACAAGGTAAGAATAAGTCATTAACTGTAAGGAAAAGATAATGAGTTTTTTCCTCAGCTGGAAATTTGTACATGTAGCAATGATGGTAAGAGCATGATTACTCCTGATGGAGATGTTGTTTAGAGGGTGTTTATAATTAGACAGAGATTTTTCCAGTGCTTTGTCCTGTCCAATTTGTTCACTTTGATGGAAGAATCAATAGCGCTATCAACAATAATTGGGAAAAATAGTAGCTGCTAATATAACACGGTATGCAAGTCTTCCTCATTATAATTGGCTTTTAGGAGCGGTCTGGGCAGAGTGGCAGCACATAGGTAGAGGCTGGAGACTGTGCAGACTGGCAGCTTTTTCATTTTGATGATTCTTCAGTTTCAAAGGCACTCAGTGTAGCTGTGGTAGCAGAGAAGGAGGCAGGGAAGTTCTACAAGTGATCATGTCCCTGATAAAGATAAGCATGGTAATTGAAAGAATAAGTGCATAACTTTCTGTGAATGCCACTTTTGCTGTTTCTCTCAAGCTGCTACTTAAAGGCTTGAAGATTTCACTTTAACTACAATCACTCATGTACTGCGACATTGCAAATACAAAAGCTACAGATGAAAAAAAACCACCAAAAATGGAAACCTGGAACAAGGTTTTCTTTTCTTAAAGAGAAAGCTTTTGTTTTACTAAAGAATGTGAAAAAGGAGAGAGGGTATTCCCTGTAGAAAKGATGGATATTTTCAATTAAAATTTGTTTTTTTCTCTTTCTACCTCTTTCCATTTTTAGAAAATAAATAAATGTCAGGGAGATGGGGAAACAAGGAGGCATTAGTCTATGTTGTGAATCCCACACCTGGGAGAATACGAACACAAAACCACACATAATCCATTTATCATCCCACAGCACAAAAGAAAAAGAGGAAAATCTATGAAGATCTTGACATATTATTCTGTACTTCTGATATAAAGGAGTTTATCTGGAGTCAGTATAGCTCAGYATGTATTAATTCACATTAGGACCACTGGTCTGTTCCCAGCCCCTCTAACTGGTGAATATGACCTGTTATTTTCTAGTGGCCTGTATAAAATGAATGAACGGCTTGTCTGAAGTACAGTTTTCACTATATTTCAAAAAGTATTAAGGTCTTAGTTTTTGTTATAAAGCTATAGAAAAGAACAGACTTCGCTTAGACACAAAGAATTACTAGTTTCACTTTAAAAATTGTCCTGGCATTTTGGGATGGGATATGGGGGAGCAGACAGAAGAGACAACAAGAAGTTAAAACTCATTCTTATGACTGTCTTTGTCCTGCTCTTCTCCCTCAGAGAAAAAGAAGTGGCCAACACAATTCATACATCTTTTGTATTGCTCTCAACTCATATTTGGAATTAGATGACATGTTTTCAAGTACCTTGCATTATGAAACTTCATGACTGGAGTCACTGCAGAGGCTATAGTTCAACAGCTTTTATTAAAAAAGTCCTAGAAGCTGCRGTCTGCTCTGGGATCAGTCTGGAAAAGTGCTCAGAATCAAAGGCAAAGTTTCCCTCTCAGCTGCATTTCTGGTGATTAAGTGGGATTTAAATGGTATACAAAATCCTTCTCACATGTGACATATTGGCTGAATTCCAACACAGGTACGAGACGTGACTGTGCTGAGGAGCAGATTTTGGAAATGAAATACATTATAGAATATAATGCTTGTATACTTTTAAATATATCTTGCCACAATGGAATGCATTTGATGCTAAGAGTTTAATGGTAGTGTCAATTTACCAGAGGTTTTTAACTTCAAAATTAATACTTTTATTTTTAACTGCAGTGGCTGTAACTTCTAGCCCTTTAGGTTATATGCATCTGTTCCTCTAAGTTCTCCAATCCCTAAGGAATGAAAGAAGGAAAAGATTGTCCTTGGAAGCAGAGAGAGGAAACTCAGTTCCTTCTATCCACCAGCACTGTTTAGACTTGTAAATAGTGTGAGGAAAAATTACTGTCTAGATTTATGGCCAGGATGGCATATGTGTAAAAGTTAGGAAGGAATATAAATAAGTCATCTGAGATGTCAGTCAGAAGCTGTTTAAGCTGTAATGATAAAGAGGATAAAAGAGTCTGTTCTAATTTTAATTAACACTAAGGGGACAGAAGGCATGATTCACATTAATATTCCAAATAATCTTGAACATTCATTGTTTTCTGGCAGTCTGAGTCAGCAGCATATTTGAATCACTCAGTCTTAGAAAATCATATTATATTTGTTTGATCACTTTCCTAAATCTGTTTGGAATGCAGCCATCATTAAGTAAACTGCAGAACACTAGCATCTAAAGTACTTCATGAAAACGAAGAAAAGAAGAGAGGAAGAGTAGTCAGAATCCATCAACGTTTTAAATTTCATATACATATGGCAGTAAGGAATAGAGAGTCATGTCTGGAGTGACCACGTATGATTTTCCTCTGCTGATATTTGAAACAAATTTTATAAGTACCATATATTCTGTAATCCATCTTTAAATAGAAAGCATTTTTTACCATGGTAGTCTGAATCTATGGTGAAATTTACCTTGAAAACTATATCATGCTAAAAAATCATAAACAAAAATCATAAAATTATACCTCTTCCCTTACCTAGCAGTTGTCTGATATCTTAAWGGGTTAAAAACAGCACTAGAAAAGTTTGCAGAGCAAGTCCAAGTCACTAGCGCAGTTAATTTGTTTTTGCTGAGTTCATTTCTCAGTATAGATTTTTGATCTGGGCAACACATTGCAAGGAGCTGAAATTTTTTGCAGCTAAAAGCATTTGCTTTGCTTTGTTTTGTTTATTCCAGTGCAGGCAGCACATATCTTTGTACAATTAAAATTTGGAGGGGAGGGAGGGGAAAGGGGGGTTTTGAGAGGACGGCATGGGAAGGACTTTAGGGTCCATTCCACAATACATTGTAGATACCTAAAATAAAAAAATAAACCACAAAATCCCAGGTCAGCCATTGCCTAAATTTATACCTGTAGTCTCTGGGTGCATATACTTCCTATTAGATGCTTCCCAAGTGCCTAAGTGTCTGCCAGTAGAGGTGCTCTCAAGCGTCCAAGTTGGGCAGGGAAGTAACTTGTTCATGTCGAAGCCCCACTGGGAGCCCCCAGCGAGTTCCCAGTGAATACCTCACTCACGTGCGGAGCCTGAGCTGGTGGGTTTTAGGACTTGCCTCCCAGATAGACACAGTGCTAGCCTGAAATAAAGGAAGAAAAGTTTACTCTCCTCCTTTATTTGATTGCTTAGTAATTAAAGTTATTACAAGAAAGACTAGAACTGAATTTTTCCTGAGTGCCCTCCCTCCCCAGAGCAAYTCCCAACAACTAGGCTAGGAAGCCTTCTCTCTGCTTCCCGGCATAATTAAATATTCCACAGGAGTTGGAGCAGCTTTAGCAGCAGATGTTAAGAAAGTTTCATCCTGACTGTTTTCACCATACTGTTAGGGCAGTCCTATCAGAGGTGCCTAGATATGACTTCTTGTGCTCTCAAAGAGCAAAAGTGGCTTGAACCTTTTCTAAGGAGCAAAAGAGAGGAGCACCTCTCTGGCTTATTGTCTCATTTCATGAGAGACACCTGATTCAGCACTTCTTTGCAGAAGACAGGTTACGACTCCATCCTGAGGCAGATTCCTATACCCAGATGCACCAAAGAACCTTTTATACTGAGAATAAGGGCTCATTCCTCCTCCTGAAATTCTTTTCTTATGCTAAAGAATTTTGTGCTCTATCAGCTGACTTCTATAGATCCTACTGTTAAGCAAGTGTCATCCCATCCTGTTTACAGAGTCCTAGGCCTCAGCTTGAGCTAGTTTCCTTGCAGTTTCCACAAGGCTTTTTTGAAAAATATCTAAATGAATGATTATGACTTTATTTTATTATTCCATTGTGCTTGACAACACAAAAAGTCTATATTCCAATGAGATTAAGGCTTCTTTCTTAGCAACCAGGGAGGAGATAATAATTTTAATTGCTAAAAAATTAGAGTGTTTTGCAATGAAAAATATAGATCAAAATGAAAATTAAATTTAAAATACACAAGACAGAGAATAACAAAATAGGCTATGAAGTACTGCTAAAGCACTGACATGATTTGCAGAAGACAGATTTGGTATGTTTGATTTTACATTTCACAAAACTTGGCAAGTAATCTACTTGCTGGCATTCTTTTTGTAGTATCTCCACGTTGTGCTATAGCATAATCAATTTTAGCCAAAATATAAAACCTTCATCAAGGAAAATTATGAGATATCAACCATAAGCTATTTATCCTATATTCTAATGGCTGAGAGGCTTCCACAGGATGAGATACTTCTGTTAAAAATCTTTCTCTGAATAAAATGGTTGAGGGAACTATCAGGGAACTGAAACCAGGTCTGCCCTATCTACATGCCCTGTATGTAACAGTGTCTGTGTCTGACTCTGCTTCATACTAGACTGAAAAAATTATAATAAAATGAAATAAAATCCATATTGGGTTAGAAAGACCTTTGCAAGAAAGTGTTCTGAAAACCAGTAAGTAAGTCGCCATGTAATATTTCAATTCTGATCAACTGATGGTTTTAGTCAACTGCTGCAATGACATCCTAACCAGCTAAACTAGCAATGGTTATCAGCACCAGGTGCACAGAGCAAAGGCAGAATCCATTAGAGCTACAAGCTTTTGAGTCTGCTAAGAATTCTTTGGGAATAAGTGTTGTACTTTATTCATAACAATGAAGACAACATCGCTGAGAGCTGTTGTGTTCAGGCTTTCAACTGTTTTCAGCACTGTTTTGATTGCAGTTTTCCCCCRWAACAGATCCAGTGATAAAAAATAATTGGAAACTTATAAACTATCTGCCTTAATTCTCAGCATTAATCTAACCGATAATGATAGGGAAACATTCAAAATAATTCACTAGTGTAGATGGCCTCAGTCAAATTGTCCAGTACCGATTCAAACAGCAACAGCTGCTGACATTTGAAGTTATTAGGTTAAGAGAAACACAGTGTCAAAGAGGAAGAAAAGAACAATAAAATTTGGCCATCTTTTACACTTACTGTCTTACTACCTTGCAATATCACATTCTWATGAATTTTATCATACTAAATAACTTCCGGTTTGCCAGAAAAAAAACACCACACAAAAATAAAAACAAGTTATGCTGGAAAAGTATAGAATTTTCTTACAGTGCTAAAAGGTAAATTGACGTTTTCATGAGTGGTTCACAGTTATAAAGCAAATGTTTTTTTGACTGTGGAGAAAGAAGACACACTATGTTGCTTCCCATTTAGAAGGTTATCCATATAAAGAAATGTCTAGATCAGCCTGAGCATGCTTATCWTAACACCACTCTTCAGGATGCCACTAACATATCACCTCTCAGCACAAAGCCTGCAAACAGCTACGCTGCCACCTTCTGACTGAGGCATTTCCAAACACAGGCGAGCACTGTGTTTATCTGTATATTGAGTTGTTTCTCTGCAGATCCTTGTTCAAGTGGCATTTAATACTGTTCATGTGCAGAGAACAGGGAAAGGGAGATTATACAGGAGGTGGATGAACATATTTCAAATTTTTCTCTCTTGTTTTCTCTCACCAGCATGAGATGCRTGAATGAATATTTAGCAGAAGAGGAAAGCAAAATGATAGGAACACCCTTCTTAGCACAGGTCCAGAGTATTTCTCTCTGTAATAGTCTCTTTGTTCTGTGCAGGGGGTTGAGACKATTCTTTCCTTTGACACAGAGGCAAAACAGATAGACTACACTCARTAAACACTATTTTACTTTGAAAAAATATATATTCAATACATAAATTAGATTGCATAGTTCATTATTTTTGTTATATTTTCAAAAACATTTTTTTCATGTTAATATCTGGCAAGCTTTTGGTCCRTATCAGATGAAAGATTTGCCACCCTTCAATATTCAGAAAACCGTTTTACTGGAAGAATAAAAAAAGTTTGAATATAAYCTATAGATATGACTCATCGTGGGGTTTCTTCCTGGAAATTATCTAGTAATACAGTTTTCAGCCACTGTACAAATGGCCATTTATTATTATTACAAAAATATGAAGCATATTCATTTTTGAGAGAGAGCATGTGAGAATACATGTACCTCTGTAATGGACATTCTCTACAGGTCAAAATTGATTTACACATTGTATCTGATTTGGTGCTGGTATTATGATTATATACAGTGAATAACAGGTAAAAATGTGCCTCATTTATATATTGCTTTCCTTGAGATTACACYTTCTGAGTATTCTATATGTGGTGACAGATAAATGTTTAAATGGAATATATAGAGAACGGAGACTTGTTGGTCCCTTGAAGGATCTAGAGGTGTTGTCTGGAACACCCTATAAGTGTCAGGAGGAAGGCAAACTCTGAAAAGCATAGGACATTATCTATCAGAATTGCTGAAATGCTTTATGTCCCTGGAATAAGTTCAGCTGGTTTGGGGATTAGCACACTAGGGTCATTTAGATGGTCTTACAGTTACCCTTTTTTATGAACTTCCTTAGGAGTGTTTAAGATTTAATAAAAACCGGCAAATTCAAGATATGTCTCTTCACTGGGRTTTAGCCTACTGAAAGAGGGTGAGAGGAATTTGTGTCTGGGGATTCAAATAAGTTGGTAGTTTGTAACACACTGGAGGTGTAAGGAGACCAAGTTGTTACTGAAAGTGTGTTGTGGCTCATCTTTCCCATGGACCACTACTCCATGCTTCTCATTTACAGAGGTGCTACTGATAGTGCTAGAATTGGATCCTTGGGGCATAGATAACTTTATTGCCAGTTTCCCTAATTGAAGGTCGAGACTCTGGAAGGAATGGGGATATACTGGAGATTAAGGACCAGCTGTATTGGTGGTATCTCCAGAAGGTAAATCCAGATGGCTTCCTAAACCACAGGATGAAGTTCCATGAGCTTGTTGAGTGACAACCACCTCATGAAACAGACTGTGTCTGCATACTGACTTGCTAACTCAAGGAGAACTTTCAATTAGGAACACAGCATTGTTTTTTTTTTTTTTAATCAACCTGGCAGAGGGCCTGTGAACCAAAGGTGAGAGGATTATTCATATCATAATGAAAGCAGGGAGAAGAAAGTGAGCAGTAAATCAAACTGAACGTCTCATATGAATATTTATTAAAGCAAAAAGTATAAACAGAAGGGTCTTAAATTATGATCATGAACAAATTTATGACTTAATTAGCATAATAGAAATTTGGTGAAGTCACATGATGGGAATATTAACATAAATAGTATTCCTTGTCTAAGAAGGATTGGCTAGTGAAAAAGGAGGCATGGCATAATTTATCAGGGATGTGAGCACTTTCTCTGAGTTATATAAGAAATCACACCTGCTGAAAGTCTATGTGTAATGAAAAAAAGGGAAAAAAACATGGGTGCTATGCCAGATGTCTCCTAAACACTGCCAGATGAAAATGATCATGTGGATAACTTGTTTTTGTGAGCAATTAGTGGAATCCCTCAAAGTACAGATCTTGGATGCAATGGAGGATTTAATCTATCTGGACAACCACTGGAAAAGAAACACRGTGGGATCCAAATTGACAAGCAAGTTTTTGAATATGTTGGACATATTAAAAAGAAAAAAMAGTTAAGGGACAAAACAAGTGAAGGTAAGGTATATCTAGTTTTGTCTCTGAACACATGGTTTTCTTTAACTGGATGGATCTGTCTGAAAAAAATGAAATTGCAAGACAACTTTGATAACCATTAAGAGATAAAATTTGCAGTGTTTACTAAGATAGAGACATCAGGAGAATAAAATCATATGGGAAATCTATGTACATCTTCATGCATGTACTTTAAAAAAATCTGGCTCATAAAATAAACTTTTCACAAGTACCTTAAGCCTTTATTAATGCAACATAGGAAGACAATAGGATGCAACRTCTCACAGCCTACCGTAATTCCACTAAACCAAGCTGACTCTCAGACTGTTGATATGCTCTTCCAAATAATGAAGAAAGGTGACATTGGCTGCTAAAAAAAATAGAAAAAAAAATGGTGCATTTGCAAATGACCAGCTGAGAGGCAGCCTGTGGTAGGCTCAATGTCATCAGTCAGAGCCTGTACAAAGAAACACCACAGACAATTATTTTATTTAAATTACATGAGTTGTTAAAAAAATAGTTTGTATCTATGCAAAGTTATTTTGAGAAGTRTGATTATAGTTTCTATAGACTACAATGGTGGACTATTGCAAGGAGCTGGGGAATGTGATCCTAAATAATGCAGAACAATTGGGGAAAAAAGTATCCCTAACTATTCAATATTAGCATTTTTCTAGAAATGAGRTGAAAATTTATCAGTTAAAAAAGAAAGGAAATGAAATAAATCCTAACAGATTTCAAACTGTGGAAGGGCAGGAAAAGGCTGGGTCACAAACCCAAAACCCACATCTGATCTTGCCAAACTTGTGAGAATAAGTATTGTTCATATTATATGARTGATTATTTTAATGGTGGTTTTAGCTGCAGTACAGCCTGCAAAATGTGACTAATTATCTCCCACAGCTCTAAGAAACTCATTTCCCAAAGGAATAGGGACAATAAAACTTTGTCCTTATAACACCTTGCATTTGTGAATCTAAAAAAGATTTATAAAATTCAGTAATTAAGCCTCACAACCCTCAAGAGAACAAATAAAGCAATAGTTTACTCATTTTTATGGATGCTGCACACTCAACTTCTGTGACTTGCCAAAGGTCACACAAAGTCAGAGCAGAGCTAGAAACAGCTCAAAAGGCATCCTTCTTTCCTAAAGGCCAGTGGCACAGGACTGCCCAGCAAACAGTGCTCCTCGGGCAGAGCTTAAATTGCTGCRTGCATGTATGTATTAAAATGTCATTGGGGCAGTCTGTTGTGATAGTTTTCTTCCTCTCTTTTCTCTGCTTTGTACATTAAAAGTGGAAATAGTACTTTTTCTGTATATTAGGTATGAGAAATTGGCCTTTTATAAGACAATTAGAATAAATGCCAAATGCTTTAAACAATTATTCAGTGTGTAGTGTTGTGAGAGAACATGTAGTATATGAACTATAATACAGAAATAGAGGAAGTCTCTATAAAGGGGAATTCATGAACTCAAATTGCTCAACATAGTAAGACAGACTCTTTAAAATGATAGACATGTATGCTACTGTAGTAAATGCTTCACATCCCATTCCTACATTCAGGGAAATTTATATTACAATATAACTGCTGGAACAATTTGGGGCATCTGTCTATGCATCACTGAAGAATGCTAGTTAACTCCTAAAATTGCTGTATTACTGAATGCCTCAAAGAATATTAAGTCCACTGCAAACTGACAAATTCTCTTACAGAAATCAATCTGCTTGCCTGGATGAAGCTGCAGAACAAACAGCGTCAGCCATTAACCTGACTGACTGGACTCTGGCCAAACAATGGCTAAGAATATACACAAATATATGTATGTTTATATATATACATATATATATAAATTTCACTGGGATTCACTGAGATGGAAAAACATTAGCAAAGAAAATGGATGGAAGAGTTTTGCTTGCTGTAGGGGGGTTCTTCTTAGCAGAAATGCCATTTAAGGAAAAAAAAAATTGAGTACAGGAGAGAGATGAGTATGCCTTGACCAGAAAGAAAAGCCATGTGCAACAGAACATTCTGAAGTTCCAAGAGAAAGTCTAACCTATACCCCCAAAATTCACAGGATAGCGAGGAAGTTGAGGCAAAGTATATAAATATAGATGTATTGTTTTTTCAGAAGCACTTCTTTTGCTAGAGAAGGGATTAATTATTTTGTCTGTTGTACAAAGTTAAATGCATGTTTTATATGAATGGACTTAAAACTTGTGTGCCTGCAGTGCTGCAATCATGGGAACCTGGTAGTGCTCATGCTTGTGAAAGGACTAAAGGATAGAGAGACTATGGCTTTTCTGTAACATTTACTACAGCCTAGTCAGACAAAGAAAAATCTGAGACCGAATAGACTCCAGGTCCTATTCCAGAGAAGTGGGCCCAAAGACCAGGTCTAAAATGTTAGATAAAAGTATACTAGAGAATGGTCCTGGGCTGGTAGGCCAAATGTCACCAAATAGCACAGAATGGTCATTTGGCCAAATGGCCAAATGGTTGGGACTAGCTCTTCCCCCAAAAGACTTATTGAGAGATGGTTAGTTGGGTTGTCCAAAACAGAACTAGGGCATGAACTAAAAGTTAAGTAATTTCAGGGTCAAATCCAGGGTTAAACAATTCTCTAATCTTTTTTTTTTTTTCTTTTGGTGGGAGACTACTAATATTCCAAAATGCAGCCACTTGCTAAGCACCAGCTCAGAGAGCTTTGTCAAAGGTGTAACACCTGCCCCAAGAGAATTTGCAGCAGGCAGATGTTCAGAAAAGAAAAAAAMGTTCCACACTGAGCATTTTTCAATGACTGTTGTTAAGTATGGGGCAATTTTTTCTGCTTTTTCTTGCATTAAAGAAGCATTAAATCATGAGGCCATCTCGCTGAAGTCAAGGTTATTCATCTCACAGATTATAGAAACAGGATCCTAAACTAGATATTGACCTTTTAGCCTGATATTGAGAAGAGAGGTTATTTAGTGGTAGGAGGAAAATGAAAGCAATTTCCTAGCCTCAATCCCTCATTCCTCTTTATATATCAATACACTCTCATACAAACAAAGGCAAACCAAAATTCTGCAAAGCTGCCAAAAAGTAATTGATCTTAGAGTAAAAGAAATAAAACTAATATCAGCATTTACTTTGCTGTAAGTAGGCTTATTATTTTCAAATCTGAAATGCTAACTCCAAGAAGGAGAAAGCAAGTAGGCAGCCACCCTCTGTTGACATTGCCCAATTCTATGTTTCAGCAAAATTTTATTGATAGTTGTGCATAAAATAGTCGTAAGTTACAAATTGCTGGGATTGTTCTGAAATCATAGTGCAGTTYTGGGGTTTTTTTTGATAGATTAAATTTTTTGATAAGATATCAAAATGTAAGGGCTGAACTATTATGTTATATACAGCAAGCTTCCTGATTACTAAGTATCGAATATGTTTTATAAGAATTTATGTAACCTACTGTTCTAAGGCCTTGATTTGCCTTCCGAATCACAGGTGCGCATTATCTTGTACGATCAGCTCCTTCTTCGCATGTGTTAGTGATTTGCATGCCCTCCAGATGATAGAACAGACACACCTGCATGCTGAAGGCCTGAATTAAACCATTAGTCAAGGCTTATGTCAGGCTACTTTGGGCCCCAATGCAGTGTTTGAGTCTAAGCATCGTGTTCTTCAGTTGCTTTTTCACTTCTGTTGCCTGAGTTATTCTGCCTCTTTCAGCAAAATACCTTCCCCAAAGGGAAACAGAGATGTGCAGTTTGCTAGATTACTATCAAGGGGGACARTACTCATAAATAGCATTAAAGAAATGACTATATATCCAATAACAGAGGCTTCCTGAGGAAATTGATTTATCTTGGGGACTTAAGTTCATTTGCAAACTCTGATTCTCTCTTATATGTACTCATAGCCTGATACTTCCTATCTACAGTGTTTGGTACCCAGGGATAATGAATTCTGGTGAATCTTCCAGTTCATACAGCTAGATTTTTAAAGAACACTTCSTGAAGGAGAAGTGCATAGTACTAGGATGCTATCCGAAGGATGCCTGTCTCTCTCCATTGCCTGTAAATTAAACCTAGAATGATGAGAGAAGACATGGTAAATCTAGGTTTAAGTCTRTGATAGAATTATGAATAACACCTAGGAATCTGTCAAAGATGTTTTAGTCCAGTACTGGTCCCTACAGTCATCCTTACTAGTTCTCTATGCTATACTAATGCCACTCTTTGTAGAAAAGAGTTTTATTTTAAATGTGTTCTTTCATTTCCAATCAAATAAACATTCAGCCATTTAACAGTAACCTAGGGACTCTATTTAAACTTTGAATGTTTTTCCTTTGTTATTCATACCAGTCATTCCCTGCTTTAAAGGTACAATTGATTATACAACAGTTTATTCATTTTTTCAGCATTTGTTGAATTACAAAAAAAAAAAAGTCAGAAAAACTGTCAGAAAAAAAAGTCTCTTTGTCTCTCTCTTTCTGGTTCTTTATTATTATTGTTATTATTTGATCAGGTTCAGACATGGTGTGCTCTGCAGTCCAAAAATACTGTGTTCACTTTAATGAGAGTTACAGATATCTTCTCYCTTGGCCCTTCCGCACACTCCGTTTTACCTTTCCAAATGGCAGGTTGGCCATTGCATGTTTGCAGGAGATGTCACCCGCCGTGCTGCCCAGCGGTAGCTGCGGCGTACTCGAGTCCTCCCCTCCCTTGCTCCTCCTCTGCTTTTCCTAACCCCAGTGTGCTGCCGGGGAGGACGGGATGCCAGCGCAGCAGTTCGAGTCCTGCACTCATTGCAAATGCTCCGGGTCGGCTCTATAGGTTCAGCAGGGATGAAAATATGTGTGTTGCACATGGACCTATACCATAGCACTAAAAACAATTAATTAGGGCTAATCCAAACCTTGAATGGACTTTTTAGCTTTAACTAAATTAGGAGATGTAAATTCAGGACTGATGATTTAAGTTGTGCATAGCTGTTACTCGAGCAGATAGAACAGGACTAATATATACAGCAAAATGTCTGCATAACATACAGGTAATACAGAAACCCAACATTATAGATAGGTCTTGTATAACTCCAGAAATTCCCATTCAAAAGAAGGGTTGCAACTTATCTGAAGACAGTACTTTGCTGAAGAAAACAAATTCAAAAATAATAAATCATTATGTTGTTAGTTCTTCCAGAATATTATTTTTAAGGTGTGAACAAGAACTGTGTGATCTAAAGTTTATTTTTCATGCATAAAACAAACTGAACTGAATTGAAAAATTATCCCATTATGTTTTTAAATCCAATGGAATTAAATAAATAAACAGAACTAAGGGTTTTGCTAATCTTTCTTTAGCTACTGGGAAGAGGTGGATCAGATAGTGTAATTGCTGAGGTATATTTTCTTCCACACAGTGAACAAATGTGTGTGAGAGTGCATATATATACACTTAGAGAGAAAGACAGATAAAGCGCTTCAAAGCAGAGTCTCTGGACAGGTAATTATAGAGAATTATATATATTACAATGCTTAGCCTTTCTTTTATTATCAAGTAAAATACAATTTACCTCTGGTTTGGCAGGTTTGGAAGGTACTGTTACCACAAATTTTACTACAATGGCATCCSCTAAGAAAATGGAAAATGTTATTTTTAAAAAATTCTAGATCTCTTCCAAAATGCCTCCTGCCTGATTTAGTGCACCTCTGATGATGTTGTTATCATCACTGCATGCTGTACAACAAAGAGGTGGATGACATGCAGTGCAAAGCTATCTGCCCCAAAAAAGGTTCTTGGAAATTTACTCCATRCAGCTTGGCTTATCTGACAAAGCCTGACATGGAATATGTATGTCTCATTTATATGAGGCACACGCAATAGTTTCCAGCTGCTGACACACTGCGTTCTGTGCAAAAATGCACCTCAAAGAGAACTCACAGAGAACTTACAATAACTGGTCTGAGCACTACTTTCTACACATGAATCTTTAGTCAGAACTAAATGCAATGATTTCCATAGGATTTCTGCTTAAGAATGGAAGAGATGATATACCTTTGGGTCTCTCACTCTGATTTCAAGAGAAATATGTATATTATTGAACTGTTAGTCCATGTTCTCTGTGGAAGCAGGGGAATTTCTAATCCAGAAAAGCTTCACCCAGCTAACAGGAAGGCAGCTAAACTGTGCTTTTCTTATGCAGGATACCATGTGGGGTCTAGGAGTAGAATAAATATATACATTTATCCTATGATCAAACAGAATAATCTTGAGTAAATGTGGGACTCCTAACAGTCATATGGTTCTTCTGTTAGTCATGGCTTATTGCAAGGATGGTAATGCAAATGAAACATCTGTTTGCTGGCAGACTGTCTGCTCTGTCGCCTATGCCACATCACGCTGAAGTGTCCCAGGATTTCCAGAGAAGGTTGCATATTTCAGTTCTGCACCAGAAGTTTTGCAAAAAGGGACACAAATAAATATTTTCAGCATATTTTGACCAAATAGCTACCAAAATCTTTAAATAATTGGGCTTATTTCAGATATAGCAAGGTTTTACACACACATAAAATAGCGTGCAACAAATTCATTTTAATATCTTCCAGAAATATGTCTTGGGTGTGACTGAGGTACAGCTTCAGATAGCTGTTTTAACTTTGGGTATCCAAAACTAATACTATTTTTTTTCATTGAATTTATATTTGTACTTTCAAATATAGTACAAGTTTTAAGCCGTAAATATACCACTCATGCCATGCTCACCATACGTTTCTTACTAGGCAGTAGTGGTCTTTACTGGGAAACTCTATTTCTTTCAACTTATTTTGATGCCAGTAGAATTTATAATYGGGATCTTACAACTGATTTAGTATTTTTAATAGTCCCAAATTAGATCAAAGCAAGCTTATTTGTTTGTCGTACTTACACTTTATATGTAGGATTTACAAGAATTAACCAAGTGCATATAATAGCTAYTTAAACTGCTCTCCAGGGGTTCAAGCATAGCATTTTAAGTGTGGCAGGGATTCGGAAAACATTTTATACATCAAACTTTCCCTGAAATCCACTCAGTCATCTCTTTTTCGTTGCTTTATCTTTAGAGGTATGAAGGGAATGACACAAATAACATCTCATTTGCTCGTGTAGGCCCTCAACAAGCCCTCAAAGATATGGTTCATTTTTATGGAGTATTGTTCCAAATAATAAGGAAGAGAAAGAACTACTATTATAAATAGAATGTAAATTCATTGTTCCAACTGTCAGACACAGACAACTCTCTGGTATTTAGTGGTATATCCTCCGGATACTTGCCTTCTTGCACTACCTCAACGAATGCTGTAGGGCCCTGGTATTATACTGTTATTTCTGCTTAAATCCTGGATACTTGTGGAACATATGCTGATTATGCAACATAGACATGGTGTTTTTACTAAACTTGTGGCCTTTCTGAATGCCAAGTGTATAGGAAAATAGAAAAAGGATTTTCTAATAATAATTTTGCCTTACGATCGTCATTAAAAAAACACATATCTTTGTGGCAATTTATGATAGTACATCTGCTGAGCTACAGGAGCTTGGAAAATCTATCCTGTTAATGGTGTCCTAAACTAAAATTATTATGCATTCATTAAGTTGCAATAAATAGAAGAAGAGCTAATGTGTTAAAGTTAATAGAGCAGCTGGAGATATTTACAGTGAATAACAATATGAGTAGCACTTTTCTCACTGAGAACTCCATTTCAGTGTAAAGCTTCTAAGAAGTGGATAGTGAGAGCTGAACGCATTGGTGCCCAAGGCAGGTCACTGAAACAATGTTTAATTTCACAAAGAACTCATTCTGAGTGCATCCATCAGTTTTCAAAGCTATTTCCACATAAGTAATTAAGTAATTAAATATATATCCTTCTTATTCTTTGGGTGGTGCTATTTGTATCACTTTTGAAAAATCTGGCTAAATACGCTGTGTCTAATGTCAAGAAAATGTCTTGATGGTGCTACGAAAGTTAAACCTAAAAAGAAGATGGCTAAGGATGTCCATATTTTTAATAAAGAAGTTGTAGACTATAATTGCTATAAGTAATTAACTGACAATAGTAATAAAAACAAACTCACAAATCATGTGGCATTAGGACTAATAAATGATTTTTACATGCTCTTTTACATATACTATTGAATAAACATTTAGCATCTACTTTCTCAATGACCTAAACTAGAGTTAATTGAACTGAGTTTTAGTTGTTTTGCAGAAAGTGTCCACTAATTACATATAGCCAGTTAATTAATGTTTGCACATATATCTTATTTGCCTCACCAGCCCTCGACATGAAGAAATATCTGTTCATAAGTATCTTTTTTGTTATTTTTCTGTGAGTTTCTSTCTCTCTAAGTACTATTAAATTTTCCTTGAATATAGGATAGGATAAAGCAGTTTCAAGGGSTTCATGTTCGTTCAGGTGGGCAGAAACATCGCACAAATACAAATTATCACCTAGGATGCATCCATTACTTGGGAAAACAATCTACAACTCATGGAAGCTCTTAAGCGTACAGGATTTTGTAGCCAGGAGATCCTGTCATGTGTTCACCACACTGCTTTAAGATCCTCACCAGCATCCCACTGTCTCACTGTATCTCTCAGAATCTAGCGTTGTACTCAAAATCTTGTTGAGGGCAAAAGGAGAAACACAGTCTAAATGGTTATGCACACGCTTCCTATCATTCACCCTTTCTCTGCTGCTGTGCTCCCCGTTGCCCAGCCCTTCTGGGCCCCAAGGTTGCTGGCATCAGTCTGAGGGGAGCATTATGCTGGGCAGGCAGTGTCGAAGGCCTTCACCAGGAGGAATATGAGGCTGATGGTTTGTTCGTCTAGCTTTAGGATCCACTAGGGGCTTTTTTTGCTGTTGTTGTTAGGTTTGCTAACATGCTTTTATACCTTGCTCTTTCTTTGTTAGTCTGCAGCTCCAGGTTACATCTGAATTTGCTATATACGGAGTGTCTCACTATGTCAAATACTTGTTCTTTGTTCTTTGTTGACACTTAAAACTGCTTTTGGCCAGTCCCCAGGCCTGAATTCCTGTCACCGACCATCAATAAATTTATTATAGCTTTGGAGTCTCCAGTGTCACCCTTTGCTGCTTTTCTTGTTACCCCATGCCTGCACTCCTCTGCACTGCAGCCTGCGTCCCCACTTTTGAGGCCTCCGTTATACCATGTCTGTATTCCTCTACGCTACACCCTTACGCCACAGCATTATGCCAGGGTCATAAATATTTCATTCTACACTGAATAACTACTTGTTGCTCTTAGGTGTATAAAAAATTATTGTTATATCACATGCTTATTTAAAGATAAGCAAAAGTAAAACAAATTAAAGCAAATTAATTAAAAGTTAGAAAAAATGCTGTTAGAAATGCCATTAGAAAAAATGCTGTTGCAGCTCAGCCAACTAAAACAAAACTTCATCCAGGCCAAGACAAGGTCAGACAAAGAAGGACAAGTCCTGAGGCCTTGCAGAGTAGGTCCAAGGCCTGTGACCTGTTATTAGCAATGGTTATACTGCATTTACTGGGCTACAGGGATACACTAAAACACTTCTTCATATTGCATGTTTACTTAAACCTGTATTTTATGTTTTTAATGTCCTTTTTCAGAGAGAAGGGTTTTTTTCCCCTTTTTTTGATTAAACAAGAAACAACATGGACTTACTTTTTCCATATTAAAAAAAAATCATAAATCTTATTAAACACAGACTGTGAATGATTTGTGTAAATTATAAAATATGGCTTCATATTAACCTCTGATGCTTCAGCAGTTTCTGATAGTTCAGACCACAATGTTTATATGATCTGTCATCTGTGTTTGGGGCCATAAAGGAAATGAATGTTCATAATATATGTGCATGGGTATATATTATCTCTCTTAATCTATGTGCATATCAGAATGATCTAATAAACTGGATGAATGGAAAATCTACCTTACAAGATGATGTAATACATGTGTCTAAATTGCTTTCATCAATGTAATAAACAGCAAAATAATTGTTTTCTAAAGGGCAGAACTGAGCTATTAAATATTTGGTGAATGATTTAAAATGTAACTTATAAAACAGCTTTTCAAACTTTCCTAGTTTAAATTTCAATTAACTCATCAAATATCAAATTACCAGTTCCATGCAACTGTGACATTACTGAATGTCTTCTAAGTATGTATTTTTGAATAACTGAATTACAGCTGTGTGGCTTAGCCTGTGTAGATGTTTTATCTCATATCTCCAAACAGACAAACACTGTAGATGCATGGCCAACTTGGGGGAAAGGGAAACTGAGATAAAGAAATCTGCTTAGTTTGAGGCCATGTACATTTGGAGCATATAGTCCCCACGACAAAGAATGGCAGATCAAATGAGTTTGGGGGTTTCTTTCACATAATTTTAGATTTCCACACTATGAGCGTATGCAGTTGAGTTGATCAGTCCGGGTTCCTGTTACAGCTACAAATGGAGGCATTTTCAGAGCATGATTCATCTGATGATTTTAGACTTCTCCTTCAAGTTAAAATGAATTATGTTCTAAAAATGCATCTTTTTCTCCACTTACAGTGAAGAAACCAAGCGGAATTAGCCCAGGTATATTATGTCTATGTTACAGGTGTCTAAAGTTAAATGAAAGGAGTCACACCTGAAACATCCATCCTGAATAGGTGCCAAGAACAAAAACGACAGAGTTCACTGTAAGTTAAGGATCACGTAGGGCCTCCTAAAAACAGTGTGGCATATAGCTCTGAAGAGGCACTCTGTCATATTCCTGATACTTTGTTTCCCTGGACTTTCAGGCAGTCTTATCAGTTTTGTTTCCCAAAGATCTGAATTTGTCCTAGAAAATGAGTCAAATGGAAAACAGAAGAGATCAGAAATATTTGGTTGAAGCCCTTTTTTTTTTTTAATTTTGCTGTCTCTGAATTTTGTAACTAAAGCAGTGCTTTTTAACCCTTGTGATTTTTACCTCTGTGTTTCACCACCTGCATTTATAACAGATTTTTGCAAGAAGTGACTTTCCAGAGCCCTAATAAAATCCATACTTTCACTCAAACTGTGAGTGAACATATGGTTATATTACAGCTAATAGTAGTGTACATCGCAAATGCTTATAAACACATCAATAGAAGGTACCTTAAGTACTTATAAACCTTATTTATAGTTAGACCAGATCAGAATCACCTTGCTTTGCCTGTCAACATACATAGATTCCAGGAAGAAACTCATTTATTCAATGAATAATGAAAATGACTATTTTTTTTTATTTTTTTTTTAGAAAATGCCAAAGTTATCCATAGGAAAAAGATATACTGAAGGAAAAAAAATACTGCTATCAGGAAACCATTTTGACTGGGTTGTCAAGCAGTCCATTTTATAGCACATAATTATCTCCTAAATTATCTAATTTATAATAAGTAGGATACCTCTTATTGTGCATTAGCTCTTTCTTTAAATGGAGTCAATGTAGCCTATTTAAAAATCACATGAAGTAGAATGAATATTATAAGATGTATCAATTCTTTTATCACTGTAGTTCTGTATGAGGCTTCTTTCTGTGAGGAAGTAGAAATATATCCACAGATGTCCCTAAATTTGTGCCCTGACCAGAGGCTTGAAGCTTTTCTCTCTTGTCATCTCCTCTATGGCATCCCAAAGTTCATCATTTGTGGAGCCCAGAAAATATGTTCCTCTTTAGGACAGACCAGACGTCCCTCTTTTCTTCTTTGGTCCCAGCAGGATCTYGCACTGCCTTCATGAGGCAGGCCTGAGGTGTGACAAATGTAAAAGCACTCATGTTTCCCTGCTGCGCGTGTCCCTGAGAACAATGTTGGCTCAGCATGTGCAAAATCTCTCTGTCCTTTCTGTGGCTGCTAGTCCATCGGGTCGTTAATCCTCAAATTGAGATGAGCAATACCCAACAGAGTGAAATTACTCGATCACAGCAGTTGCAGTATCTCTCACGCCAAGTGTACACCTCTCCCCATAGCAGGAGCCAGCACAAAGTTGGTACTATTGCATTGAGGAGGCAGGCCACTTGGCCGGGCGTCGCAACTGGCTGATGCGACGGTTGCAGGCCTGCAGCACACCTGCCACATTTAACCCAGCAGGTGCAGGAAGACGTACCTCCTGCCTTTTGTTCCTTTCAGTATGTGCTGCCTTCCTAATAAATAAATATATGCGTTTTCGTAAAGAGTTGTGATGGTGCTGACAGAGTACCATGATAGGTGTTTTGGTAGGTGTACACTGACATTATGAACCATATCAATAACCAGAAGGAATTCAAACTCTAGTGGAGTGACCTTTATATTTTTGTTTCTCTTCTAAGTTCAATTTAGCTTTTATATTAAACTTGCATTAGCCAGAGACCAAGTATTGTATGGGCAGTAACTTTGATTTCCCTCCCTTGTGTAGATCTGTTTCACAGAATTAATATAGGCATGTGAGTTAAATCTGTTTCATTTCTAAGTCTTGTCTGTTTTAGTTGTGTGTAGAACATCCTTATTGACCTATTACTCTTTCTGTTTCTCGTCCAGACCCACATCGAGTCAAGGTAGGGTTTTTTTATTAATCTCTAAATTTTCACTGGCATATAAGGCAACACTTCCATTCCTCTCTTATTATTTTGCTCTATAAGAACCACCTGAAGCAAGAATTATAAATTCATTGAATCCTCAGGAGCCAGGTATATTTCAGCTGAAATACCTGCAGTGTCATGGTTTTCTATATCTTGTTACTTTTAGGTCAGATCCTTTCCCCTCTTTTGACCTGATCTAGAAAGTTCTGGAATTCCCATGATGTCAATGAAATTTCAGCCAGTGGGACACCTGCAAGACAAGGCAGCAGCAGTTTTGGAAGAAGCTGTCTGTGTGTATATGTGTGTGCATGTGTGTGTGTGTATGTGTGCACACATCATACTGCAAGGGAGAGGGACAATAAACAGGAGAAGCTGAGTCAGTATAGTAATGTTACAAGCTTAACTTGTGAGTTAATTGGCATTAACCTAAGAGACTGGTGATAATTCTCATGGCTGTAAAATTGATGCTGATTTCTTAATTTTTTTTTTTCTGAGAAAAGACATGTAGTGAGAACAGAGAGGAGGTGTTGCCCTATATATGAAAGAGGACTGTTTATGTTCTTAGGTCTATAAAGTGCACAGGAAAACATACCTGTTGAAAGACTCTGGTAATGATAAAATGGACATAAGCAAAGGCTCAGGCCTGTTGGGGTGTTATTACACACACCCAACAGGAAGATAAATGACTTTTCTTTTTTTTCTTTTTTTTCGGGGGGGGGGGGATGAAAATTAGCAGAGCCCTCAGAAGGAAAGGACTTAGCAGCAGTGGGGAACATGATCTACTCAGACAGCTGCTATTACAGAAATTCAGTGAGACTCCTTGGTTCTTTTAAACCTGTGAAATCTTTGTGGTAAGTTTGCAAATTTAGTTGTGAAGAAAGTAATTAGAGGAAAAGTGCTTCTAGACTTAGTAATTATAGAGAGGAATCAGTAGAATGCAGTTTGGGTAGCATCATCATGAGTTGGCAAAGTTCATGATTCTTAGGAAGAAAAGTGGGATATCAACAAAATAATGACACTGAGCTTCAGTATAGCATCTTTCAATAAATGCAGAGTTCAGCTCTTATCAGAAGAAAGTCTAAAGGATAAAAGTGGTAAAGTAAATCTGCAATTTTTCCTCAGAGATACTACTAAGGTCATAAACAGAATTTATTCTTATGCACAGAAAAAATACGATGTGCAGTAAAAAAAAACTTGCTAGTCCATAAGCTTTATTTCATTGATCTCAAGCCCAAGAAGAAAGTTTACTGAATGTAGAAATCAGCATAGTTCATTAGAATAAGTATAAAAATAGACAGAATCAGGAAGAATAAGGCGTAAAACATGAAACAAATAACAAGGAATGTCACGTGTAATAAGAAATAATTCCTTACGTATACAAGTGTTAAGAGAAGGAACAAAGAACATGGTAGTCTGTAATTCAGTAGGCAGGAAAAGCAACAACAAATTGCTATGAAAAGCCTTAACTATATATATATATATTTCATTCAACTGAAAAGGACTGATTTGAGGACATGGCAAGCAATTAGCACTATTGACAAGAGGATTGGAAGAACAAGGGAAAAAGGGAAAGAAATAAGGAAAGAACAGGCTGGAAAGTACCTGAAAGGTAACAAGAAAATTGCAGTATGCCAAGTGAAATCATATCAAATCAATTAAAGACGGCCCGCAATCTGAAAATGATTGCAGTTTGGGAGAATAGTAGGGGGAAGCAGCATATACGCTTGCCTCATTTTTACTCTTCTCTAGGCATCCATTTATGGACACTGTTGAAGTTGCTGGGTTAAACAGACCTTTGTCCTGCCCCCATATGGCCACTCTTCTAGTAAAGTAAGTGCCTGTAGGCCCAGCAGTCCTTCAGGAAAAAACTGGAAGTTATTGAGAGTCGAAAGCCAAAAACAGGGTTAATTGCTGTCGTACGTGAGGAAGCAGACAGACTTACACTGCAGTATGTAAACAGTGACGCTGTTGTTAGGCAGGAAGCAATCCTTTTTTTCTGATGTTAGGGCTCAGCCTGGAGTGCTGTCATGTGCTCAGCTGAAAAGGGACCAGGAAGGGGCCATAGCAATGCCAGAAATAAAAGTAAAGTAAAGTAAACTAAAATAAATGAAATGAAATGAAATGAAATAACATAACATAACATCTGATGAGAGGTAACCATTTGATAGCTTCAGTGTAACTATTTATAATAAAAGCTGAAAGACAATGGACTGTTCTGTAAAATCTTTAAAAATGAATGCATTCGATATGTGGTGTACTTAAATATTTTTTGATGTGGGTTTATTGTTTTACTAGAATAGCCACATGGACACAAAGAAAGATCAGGCAGCAGTACCCAATAGAAAAATGCTACTCTTCTCTTACTAACAATGCAGTTATAGAATTCTATCTTTCTTATCTCGCCTTTTTTCTGGGGGAAAAAAACACTACCATATAGTGAACTGCTAAAAGGAGAAAAGAGATTTATGAGATTTCTTGAACACTGAATGCAGTACTTTCTCAAATCCAAAATTCATGTCAACATTAAAGAGACAGGTCAAATGAATGAGGTTTTTCACCTTCGCTAAATGGAAGAGAAAGCAATTATTTTCTCGTTTAGTAGCATTTTTAACCATACCTTAAAACTCAAATGGCCAAGCAGACATAGAAACCTTCTCCATGCAATATGAAGTCAAAACAAGCCCATTCTAGCAATAAAACAAAATAAAATTAATAGAGCAAGTCTCAGTTATTCTTCAGCTAACTTCATTATTAATAGAATGAATAACTTCTTCCTTTTCTGTTTCCTGTTTCTTATCCATAAACCAACCTGTTACATTTAATACATGTTGTAAGTCATCTTGGTCATGTAATTAAGCATTTGGTTCCATGAATTAAATTTTAATTACAGATAAGAGAAAGAGTAACCTAGGTGTAATTGCATTATGAATTCTCTGTACCCTGTTTATAGTTACCCTCAATGTGCTATAAAGAATGCTTAGAATATAAAAATAAAAATATATTGAAACATTCAATAAACAAAGTACTATTTTTCAAAGAATGAAGCCTGAAATATCATCTTTATTTTTAAATAATTGTCTTCATTTTTCCAATATGCCTGCACCAAAATTTAAAATAAATCTGTATGTTTTCATATATGTTCTTGTGAACATACACATTTGTTTCTGAAATATTAGAAAGGACTTTTTCCTGATGTTAAATATCATTTTTATCCTACAGGAAACAGAAAATAGTGTTTGTACTCATATATCACTCAGTAAAGGAACTGATGGGAGAAAGGAGTTTGATTTGATAAGTTTGATTTGAGTTTGATAAGGGGACAATAAACCAGACACTTTTCTTTGACATTGTTTCATGGCACAAGATTTAGATTTATTGAAATATATGGAGAAACACAAATAAGCTCATGTGGACTTTTGGGAAAGATGTTATATTTTGGAATATTTGTGAATTTCCTTTTAAAACTTGTGCAGATGTCTGCATCAATTTTATCTGCATGGAAAAAAGAAAATTCAAAATAACATTTTTTACGGAACAAAAAAATCTTATTGTTTACTGTTAAAAAGTTTCTCTCTTATTATGCAATATGCCTGGCATCATTACTCACATACCAAACACTGCAGACCTACCTAAGTAGTGCTAAGGGCTTTTTAATTTTTCTTTAGAAGTGTCCGTTTCTATGTTCATGGAAAACAAGATTCTAAATTTGGCTATTTGGAACATACAATTTATTTCATTAATTACACATTTCCATATACATAAATTAATTTGTGATATAACCTCTTTCCTCTACAACAAATAATGCAAAACTCAGGCATGATTTAGATTCAGTTAGACTTAACACTGAAACACTGTGTATTATATAATGAAGTTCTACTGACTTTCTAGAAATAAGACTGGAAATATAAATAGAAGTRAAAGACAAGAAAGAGTTAGTCTTGCAAACCTAAAGCCTGTTTTAACATTGGTCAAATGTCTGAGTACTTTTTAGTGCAGAAATACAATCCAAATAATGTAAAGCAAAGATATATGTGACAAAATTCTTTTTGCCSACTTTTTTATAGAAGCCAAAAGCAAACACTTACATACAATGTTAGAATCTATCTCGTCAGTGCAGCACCTATAACTTTTATTAAAGGATTCATGTACATACTCTGACTTTCTTCAAATAATAGTAAAACCTTAACTGTAATTCTGCCTTTCTCAGGTCTTCTTCAGCATGAACGTGCAGATATTAAATACTAATCCTAAAGTAAATACACGTATACAGAATACTTTGCTGTCAAAGGTCAAAAGAATCAATGCTTTATGTAATGGGATTTTGCACAGGGCAGAGAGGATTTTATTTTTTACATTTATTTTGGTAGTAATATTGACATTTGTACCCCAATTCTACTTCATGCATTTCTTTCTCTCAATTGCTTCAAAAAACAAAAACAATACCCATTTCTAATAGATCAATAAGCTTCTGTTGTAGTAGCAAATATTCTGCTGCATTAGTGAATATCAAGACTGTCACATTGTAGAAAACCGTTAAATCCAACATAGGCATGAAGTGGTTTGTGAACTGGAGTAAAAAGGATGGAGTTCAGCATCCACTGACTGCAGTGTTTCCTTGGAAATGTACATACACAGGCAAGGTGCTTCATATTCCCGAAGGACTTTGATAGCAAAGTTATTGACTAATGTTCACATTACTAACACCTGAGTACTTTTACATAGAAGATATGACATTTACTAGTAAGTGCAAAGTATTTCCATGAATAATTTAGGCAAAACCATACCTGTCAAAGGAAACGAGTGAAGTACAATTCACAATGCATTACTCTGGCATTTCTTGTTGCATGTGTTTACCTCATCTCTGCTTCAAAAGATTGAGTAATCGCTGGTAGTGTCACTGTGAAATGAAAAAATGAATGAAAAGTGAATGAAAAAATTCCTGTTAGATGGCTCCAGACAATGTACCAATTATACAAAATTAAGGGCATTTAAGGAAAAACTTAGACTTTTATGTGAATGATAGTATTTTGTACAGGGCTTTGATCCTCTGAGGTTGTGTGTAGCAGCAAGTTCTCTCTGAAAGCATTCTCTGTGTTAGGTGCTCATATGGCTTTAATAGTAAAACAATAGTATCTGAATACCACTCAGTGTCTCTGCCAGTTATTCCACAGACAGGAGAACTGAGGCAGGGAGTGGCTAAGTTATTTAATTTCCCAAAGCTACCAAAAGAGGTAGCATGATCACCTGTGGAGAAAGGCATTGAACCCTGGCTGCATTTGGTTTCCACTGTCACAGCCCCATCCTTTATGCCTATGTATTACAAACCAGTATTTTCAGTAATGTAGCAAGTTGGAGGAGGGAAGATATCCTCTTTATGGATAAATAATGGTCCTGGATTAAAACTAAAGTTTTTGCTGATGCAGTCATTCTGAAGGTATCTCATCCTTCAGGTGAGCATCCCATGCAGTTCTGATCTTCAGGCAATCTCAGAACCCACTAAACTAAAAAGAAAATTATCATTTAAAAACACTAAACTCCTGAATGAGGATGGCTATGTTTAAATAAGAAGTAAATCCTGTACCAGAAATTTAAAATAATGACAATAACAGACATTTCAAATCCTCTTGCTTATCTATTGTCGGTTTTTTCCCTCCTATTTGGACTACATGTTTTTTTTTTTTTTTTTGGTGGTGGAGGTGGTTAGTTTTTCCTGCTTACAAAATATCTGGATATTTTACCCTGATGATCTGTTCACTGGACTCACTGACTTAAATAGTCTCTCTTCTGACTCTCTTGTCACCATAGAGTATGTGATTTATCTGTTTTTATATTCATAAAGATACAGCCTTAACTAAGTGGTCTCTTGCATAATCAGACTGGCTTGGAGTTCACTAAATGTAATCTTGTGCTGTGTATCTCAATTAATCTTGCAGACTGTGGCTAATCACATCCCCACCAGGCAAGCTCACATATCTCACCAAGCTGGATTATTAAAAACCATATTTCACGTTAACAGCCATGTGTGTGAGATTAGTTTCTAAGTAGTAATGCACCTGCCATAAATACCTCATATCTGGTATCTTCTGAAATACTGCCGCTGTCAAAGATGAAAAAGCATGATGTGCATTCAAAACTAGTTTACATTTCTATTTTATGGGCAAGTGATTTTTTTCTTTGGTCCTTTTCTTTCTTCTGATATACCTGGAAAACTGTAGAGCACAGAATGTAATGAAGACAGAACTTAGTAAATGATAAATTCAGAAGAGATTGATAGAGAAATATGATCACATTAACTCTATTCATTTTCTCTCATTTCAATAAAATGTTTAAGTGAGAAACTCTGCATTAATTTAGGTTCATACCATTAGTCATACATTAAGGGCTAAATTCCACTTTACACTAAAACTTTTTAAATCTGGAGTAACTGCAGTAAACTCAGTTGGCCTAGAAATTGCCTTAGCATTGTCATTTTGCTAAGTACATCATGTGATAAAAAACTTTCCATCTGATCAGTAGACTCTTAGCAAAAGATTCAGGCACTGAATCTAGGAATTTCAAGTCTCTCAAGTTTGTAAAAGGCAACTGATACTGCACTTCATGCCCCATGCTTTAAAAAAGGCAGAACTTCTGTTTAACTCTCTGTAGTCCACAATACCGTTGCTGTACTTATGCCTTGGATGTGTAGTAAAGACAAAGCAGACTTTTTCTCAGAACCTCACATAAGGGATATCTTCTGGATTAACAGGCCATCAGAAGACTTAAAGTGTACAAATGCAAGCAAATAGGCTTTGTACGGAGTGGCTAAATGTGATGATGTCTGCCTTAATAGAAAGATGGCCTTACTTAATGGAAGGATGAAAGATGAGCGTGTTTATTATTTTCCTAAGGCACTGTTCCTTAATCTAACTCATTACCCTCATAGGAGTGCATAGAGGTCTATTTATCTTCAGAAAAGCAGCCTTTGTCTCATAGCTGCCTGGTACAGGCAGCTTCAGCTGATAGATGGGACCGATGGACACAGTCCCTGCCCTTTCATAGCTTTCCAGGTCTTCTCTTGGGGACTCCACGATAAACCCTATTAGATGCTCACTGATTCTTGACAGATGAAACTGCTGTTCTGGTGATTTACAGCCTGATTGCTCACACCTTCCTAATGAACAAAAACTCTTTTTTAGAACAGCTGCGTTTCAGTGGCATCTTCATTGACCTTTTAGCGTTGGTGCATGCAACCACTTCTTGGAAACCACATCGGTCCTTGAAGGAGGTAGGAAGGCAGTGGAGAAGGAGAAGGGCCAGATGTTCCAAGTGGAATCTGGTGTTTTGGTAAAGAACACACAGTCAATTCATAACTTTAAACAAAAAGCATATGTTGTATAAATAGATCTTCAAACCTTCATAATTATGTGCAATTTTTCTTTAAAAAATCTTTCACTTATTCATATGTATTTGCAGACTGAAAGAATATAGATGAAAAACTGCTTTTCAGATGTTTTAATTGTCATTTGGGTCTAACAGTTACTTAAAAATTATGTTAAAAAAATTCGGGTTGAAGGAGGATTTAAAATTATATGGATAAAAATGAGATTATTGCGTGAAAGCGGATAAATAAATTCATGTTTGAAAATTTACAGCCAGTTGATGATGGTCTATATATTCAGCAGCATAACTTCAAGGATACCATGTAAATATCCCCCCAAAATGGACTTAAGCAAGTGTCATTTCGACATAAATCTTTTTGTTATGCATTGCATATGCACGGCATGGCATATGATAAGGAGAGAAGAACCTGGAACACACCAGATTTTCCTAATGAAAAAAAAAAGCATCCATTGTGCTATATAATGCAAATATGACTGATACAATTTTCAAGTTGCATTTTGTAATGTGTGCTCCACGGTATATGAAATTGTGTATAGTAGTAGTGGTCTGCTTTTAAAAATTTTTAAACAGTATTTTATTTTAACATTACAAGTCCATCACAATCTGAGGGAGCTGTTTTAATTTATTGTTGCTTATCTTTCGCAAAGCTTCATATGAAATATGTCCCATTATCAGTCACAAATTGCTGCTAATGTTTTAAAGAGTATCACAAAGGCAAAATGCATCAAGACGAATCAGACACCACACAGCTGGGTGACTGCTGAACACCCTCCAGGGACACACGAACAAAGATAAGAAATATGCTCTAAGTCCTGAGGTCAAATGCTTTACCTAAGAAGTACATTAATCCCCTAGAGAAGTGCTGCTTTGAGAGTTTAATTTCTCTTAGGGGATAGAAATAAGAGAAACAAAAAAACAACAGAAGCCATTCAACCCTATGTATTCACAGGCATAAAATACCTGGAGGGGTGTAATATTCTGTTTGTCAATAATGTGGCAGTGCCTAGGAGCCTTTCGTACTGGGTGTTTTACAAATTCAGAACAAATAACTCCTGCAAGGAATTTATCACCCAACTGGAAGTCAGGAGTCAGCAGAAAAAAAGAGAAAGGAAAGACATGATACAATGTCTCACAGGCAGCATCAGAGCAGACCAACTGCTTCATGCAATAGAGAATGACTCAGGCTCTTCAGATCTGGTCATAAGTAAGGAAAACCACAACTTTATAATTTTTATACAAAATACTATAAAATATAGATTTTCTGTCCCTCCAACCAGCTAGCCAGCCAGTCCTCCCCTTTCATCCGTACCACATCCTTCAAATTATTCTTTGACTACTTTCAAGTATTTTAAAACTGAAATAATCCATGATGACTGTGAGGACTGTCAGGCCTCTAACCAATATTGAATTTCAGGTCGAATAGATCTGGCAAAGTAACTGAACACCATCCAGCTAGATACAGGTGTTGTTATTTGCATAAAGAGATAGTCAGATATTGTGGTTTAACACTTTCTTAAACTAAAGTGAACTGTCTTTAACAACAGCGCTCCCATGCATGTAAAGGTGATTTTGTTTTCCTCTAACACCTTTTGGCTATTTGGTTACTGGAGCTGACCACTGGAAGTCCTTCATGTGGTTTGACTTCACTCTACCTGCAGAGCATGATAAATTCTGTCAGTGTTAGCCACTGCTGGAAGCAGGAAAAAAGTGTTGTAAAGTTTTAAATTTTAAGAGTTTTTCTTTTTTTAGGTTTTTTAATACATTGACTGCCTTATTTTGCATGAAAAATGTGAAGTTCTTGCTTCAATTTATTGTTTGAATTCATTGGCTTCAAATTACACATAAGGCAGCTTAACTAAACTAAGCAATTTGCATAACAATTATAATTCAAATATACATGCTAATAGTATTTATATACTGTTTATTGTCAAGCAAACAGATTCACACATAAGAAGGGATACTACTGCCTAAGCAAAATCTTTGGCATGAAGGGGATCACAAACACAAAAAGTGTTTACTCACAGTATCTTCCTTGTGCCTTTTAAATCACTTTCAGATAACAGTTTCACCTTGGACTTTGAAAATAAAGTATGACCAAAGTATTCACCAGCTTTAGCTGGTAAAGGGGGAAAGCGGATTTTGTGTGCTAAAGGATCTTGCAGGTGTGCAACAAGCAAGTAGAAAGAATTATGGATATAGACCCAAAAAACATCTACTTCATACTCAGAAACTACCAATTAATTCTGTACAGAAATATACCCTGTAGACTGTCCAGCTTTGGGGAGCTTGCAGAGAGAATGCAGGAGTGCTGAATTTGGCTCTTTAACGTCTATGAAGAATGAAGAGCAATATGGAAATGTGAGAAAATGCAAATAATTTCATCATTCACAGATTAAATGAGAAACTGGGCTACATTACAACATCTTTGTTGTCAAACAGGTATTGGAGAGCATTGCTTCCAAAAGCATTGGGAACTGTATTGCAAATTCCCTTTTCAAGTTAATGTCATTATCATGGAGCTTTCTTGTATTCTGTCCTTTGCCTGAGGAATTCTTAATTAATGAATTAATTAGAGAAGATTCAGCCAGAAAAACTGAAGGAACCAGGCAGGAGAACAATATGGCCCTTGTATTTAGACTCTTGCCAAATAGGAGAATCAATTTCAGGCTTTTAGTCTGAATCAAAAAACAAGGGAATTTGAAATTATTCATCAAATTCACAGGTAGTTTTGGCTTCCCTGAAACTCCATATTTCATCCCCCAAATATTGCTTGCCTAAAAATATTAACTAGAAAATGCCAMCACCTCTGTGCATTTCTTCATATCATCTCATATTAAAAGCGAATGCAATACTTTATCTAGCCATGTTATCTGTTGTCCTTCCCTTGTCAGCCTACTAGCCGCTGTCACTGCTCAAAAAGCTGAGCCCACAAAACTTGCACCTGCATCGCTGCTGCCGTGGATCTGCTGTGCCAGTTGTTCTCCTGTCCTGGGAGTAAAGTATCCCACATTATGCTATTTTAACAAAAGCTGAAGTGTCAAAGAATGCACCTGTATTTTTGTTCTCTCCACCTTCTTCCCTTTTTTTCTKCTGTCTTTTCTCACAACAGTGGCAAAACCCATGTGGCCACCATTAGTGAAAGTGCTGTCTGTTATGTACTGCTTTAAATGTTACATTTTAGTCAGGAAGAAAAACCTGCATACTCAAAGGCAGTGAATCCAGGCAGGTGTTATTTAAAGTTATTGCTGTATCATATCAAAAGCAATTTGGGGCTTGATCTTTCAAATGAGTGAGAGGATTTGCCACTGACCACAGTGAGAGTCCATTTTGGACACTCCAGACATAGTCTGTTATTTTTAAAGTTATTTTTTTAAATTTCCATTTGAAGAAAAAAGTAATCTAACAGTACAAAGTAGTACAATTATTTTCTCCAGTACCCTTAATGAACTTCATAATTTGTAAAAAGGTGGGAATACTGCCTAAGGGTAATGTCCACGTGTAATTTCATCAGTGGCTGTAAGTAAATGCAAATAGTATATGGGTACAGTACTTATGCATGACTGATGTTGCAAACAGTAGGGAGTTAAATGTCATCATAAAATCACAGAATCACAGAATAATTCAGGTTGGAAGGGACCTCAGGAGGTGTCTAGTCCAACCTTCCTCAAAGCAGGGTCAGTTACAGGGTCAGACCAAGTTACTCAAGGCTTTTTATCCAGTCAGGTCTTGACCGCCTCAAAGGACAGAGACTGCACAACCTCTCCGAGCAGTGTGTGCCCCTGCCTGAGTGTCCTCATGAGGAAAAAGTTTCTCCTTATATCCAGTATGAACCTTCTTTCTTTTCAATTTATGCCCATCACCATGCACCGCTGTGAAGAGCCTGGCTCCATCTCTTAGTGACCTCCCCATAGGTCCTGGGGGCTGCTATCAGGTGCCCCCAAAGCCATCCCTGCTCCAGGCTGGACAAGCCCAGCTTCTCCAGCCTCTCCTCACAGGGCAAGCGCTCCAGCCTCAATTGTCTCAGTAGCCCTCCACTGAACTCCTTCCCATTTGCCAATGTCTTTCTTGCATGGGGAGCCCAAAACTGGGCACAGTATCTAGACATGGTCTAGCAAGTGCTGAGTAGAGGGGGAAAATCATTTCCCTAGGTCCCCTGGCTATGCTCCTGCTCATACAGCTTTTGTTGGCCTCCTTTGCTGCCAGGGCACTCTGTAATCTCCTGCTCAGCTTGCTGCCCCCAGGCCATTTATTACAGAGCTGCTCCCCAGCCAGTCAGACCCCAGCAACAGCATTTGAAACCAAAATCAGTGGAGAAATTAAAAAAAAAAAAAAAAAGACTTTTTTTTTATCTTCACTTTCAAGAGGTGAAGGCAAACAAATCCAAAGAATAGTCTAACAAACAGGACAGTCCTAGTTAAAAAAGGCAATTCATTTTTGTAACAATTGTGAAAAAGAATTGAGAGAAACATGTGGTATTGCAGTTTCCTGAAGCAGCACTAACCTCAAACCATTCTTCTAACATCATTAAACTTTGATATTAGTCTTGAAAGGATGCACACTATGAGAACAATGACAAGAGTGCACAGACATAGAGTTACATGGCTCAATTTAATACATGGGTTTAAAGTCATGTAAGAATGTAGGTGCATTTAGCCCGGTATAACTTAGTGTGTTGGACAGATATGCAGGAATAATAAATTAAATTGAGTCAGCTTTAATAAAACTATATGCACTGAGATGTCATCCATTTCCATGCCACCTTGCGTCACCTTTGCTGCACTCCAGCTTTCAAAGGGTTTTCTTGTTCCTACTTAGAGAAACATAGAGAGCATCTTTATCTCCCTGTGTTGCCACTGTCATACAGAACAATAGTGTTCTCTAAATTGGTCCTTAAATGTTATATATTTGAAAAATATAAGCCAGTCCAGAAAATTGCATCAATGGGATACAAGTGACTATTACCTATGATTCAGTGGACTCTCTTACAGCACTAAAACCTTCTTTTCTGCATCCAGAAGAAGGATAACTGTTTTGCCAAAAGCTATATTTAGGAGTGATTATAYTTTTACTTATCTAAAGGGAAGCTGTTTTCTTCATTGAAAGTTATTATATATTTTAACAATAGATTCGCTTATATTTCTGGAATAAAGCTGTTTTTAAAGATTTTTTTCAGACAGATTTCTAAAATATTTTGATCAGAAAATACTATGTTTCACTATGAACATTAAATATATGGTGTGGTTTTACATATATTATATATACATAAATAAGAGTAGTATGAATTAACATGTATATATGGCACCAAAGAACAAATAAAATCTGCTGTGTGCTTCAAATAACTACGTTTTTAAAATAGTATACTACAGACATATTTGAACCCTGAAAGACGATCTTTAAATATTTTTCTATTTAGATTTTTCTTGGTCTTTTAGGACCTGTCAAAATGATCTAGTATTATATTAGTCTTGCTGTTCCATTGACTTTAATAAAATTCACCTTACACAGTAAGCTCTCCTTTTGGTTTTAAAAAGAACACAAAGTTTGCCAAGAGCATTTTAAGAAGTTCTCCCAGTGCTATTTTTAACTTTTTCTATTGTTATATGCATTATGTCTGTTCTGACTAGTTTATGCTATACTCTCTGGAAACACCAACCTAAAGCTGTATTCTCTGTAAACATCAAAAAAGGAAGAATATAATTTTCCCTAAAATGCTGTAATCTGATGGATGCTACCGAAGTCTTTTTAGCTTGATGGATAGGCAACTTCAAAACTGGATTCCTTTAATTAGCATGGCTAAAAAATATATTCAGAACTCCATAAACTCATCACTGGCAAGAATCCCTTTATTAAGTCAAACACTTAACCTGATGTTAGTTTATGAAGAATGAAGAAAAAGAATCATATGATAAACACAATTTAAGCTTAGAAACCACTTTTAAACACAATTCATTTAAAAAAATGGACAAGGCTCGTGATTTGCATGTGATTTCAGAACTGGGTTTACTGTACGGGATCTATTTTATCCATCTGTAAGTTTCTACTTCTGAGCTACTCACCTTCAGCTCTGCTCATAATCTATGGGAAAAAAGAGCACATTCAACCTTGGGGTGAGATTATGTTCTTCATCCTAGATCTATATATATTTTTTTCACTCACTATAAAAGGACTCTGGATCACTAGCATTATGCATATCTGCATTTGGCTGGGTGAATCCCATCCTATTGCTTTCTTTTACTATAGGTGTGATGTGTTGTCAGTACAAGTGTTTTTAACATTATGGGGATGCAATGTTTATCATGGAATTTAGGTTTCTGAATTGCACACTTATCTATAATTCCCACATTGGAGGTAGCACATACAACTTTACAGTTCCCTCAAGAGTAAATAGAAATACGAAGATGCATTTGAGGATGCAATTTTGATCAAAGAATATGGTAATGCAAAACAGTTTGACAGTTTCCCTTTTGAAGTTCTTTAAAGGGTTTAAAATTAAAATAGCTAATTATCTGTTAGATTTTTTTAGTTGATCAGCTAATTTTAGCTATCTGCTTTCTGACATGACTGTAAGAAAGCCATACAGTATAACTAGGTTTCAATGGCATATTTTGTCTTCCTTCTTTCCTGAAATTTTTTCAATGATGTGAAATACGAGTATTTTGTACATTTCTCTGGTATTTGTAAATATCTGGCAGGACCTAGGGACATCAGATCAGACAGGTTACCCTAGCAAATCCCAAGTATGTCTACCTTACAGATCATCTGTACGTTGTATGAAGGCACATTTCTGATCTGCAAACATTATCACGTCTCTGTTCTAACTTTGATGGGCTAACCAGTTTCACTGCTGTAGTAACAGGGCCTGCAACAAAAGATTAAATATCTTTCTATTTTGATTTATAAATACAATTGGCTATCATTTCATTTATGCATATACATATGTATGCAAAACCATCAGCAGATTTTAGAAATAACAATATTTGAATTGAATATTTTATTTACCCATTCATTCCAACATAGCTACTAAGTGAATATATACACTTGGCTTTTGCCCAAACAAATTTTATCATATAACTGTCATAGACACCTTAGAAAGTGATCATGTTGCTAAATTTCCTTATATGTTAAATAGGTAGTGTGTGTTGAAAACCATATGCTTCAGGAGCATGTATATAGGTTATCATCTCAAAATAATAGAACTAAAACATATGATGCTATTTTTTCCTCTCATTTGGTGTTTCTAAATGCTTTCTGGACTTATAATTCTCTAGAGCTTATTGCCATTTGAAGGTGACTAATTTGAAGGTGAAATCTGGGACATACATAAATGGGAGAAATATTGAAATGAAAAGGAAGAATATTTTCAGCCAACACTAGGAGAAAAATTACTTTTTAAACGTGGCAATGTGCCAGCTGCACTGCTAATGGTTGACAGTTAACTCCAACAGCAGGCTGCATGCCTGCTCTGGTCTATCTTTCAGGACGTCTAAGGGTGTAAATCATTATCTCCTGACGTCCCAAGATTTTAATTTTAATTTTCCTATTTGGGCCCCCAAACTCAGCACTACAGAGACAGATGGTTGAGTATGACTGTTGTTTACCAGATCAGATTTCTAAAATTTCTTTGTGAGGAGAAAACATGACACTGTGGGACGAGGCCAGATCCTTTCCATAAGTTATTTTGATGCCTAAAGCTTTTGTTATCAGACTTTGGAGCTCCTCTAATGGAGATAAATATATCTCCACAACAAAAGACATTGTAACTCTTTGATATCTGTGGAATATACACATTGGGTCAAAATAACATAAAAATCCCTGAAATATATTGGTTCTCTTACCACTTCATTTGGTGCAGTCTTATTAGTTTATTGCTAAGATTTGTGAAGATAAAAATAGAGAAGTAGATACTTAGGAACTGTTGTATTTATGGCTGAAATTAAAAAGTTGTTTCCAGCTCAGTGTTTAAACTGGTCTGACTGTTGAGCTGCTGGTATTCTCCACAGAGCCCAAAACGGACTAGACTGCATTGGTCTTTTAGGGACATTTTGTACAAGGAAGAAGCATACACTTATTATCTTTGTGAAAGGAAAATACTTTATTTGTTTTTCCTTGGAGACTAATGTAGGTTAGCACATTTTCTTACAAAGAATATGAAGATTAGCCCAATATTACAAATTATGAAGCTGAAGCAGTGAGAGGACTAATAGATTTTCCTGTCTCTAGAATTACCCATATAAGGTAGTTGTTATTTCAGTATTCAGGGATGATCATAGAGTTAATTAAACATTTTTTTACATAAACTGCTGGTGCTGAAAATGGAGACAGGCATGAAAAATTTTAAAGGGTAAAACCAGGACATTAAATATAGTGACTTTATTGTAGCAGCAGTTAATTCTTAAGAAGCGGGCCTAAAGTTTCAATACCACTCTTAAGTTTATTGTACTTTCCTCTTGTTGGATCTCTTTTATCTCTTGCTTGATTACTTGGTTAGTGTAGTTTTTGCTCCTTCTCAAGCTTTTCATTCAATAACCACCAAAAGTATGGATAGCTGGTTTTAGCTGTGGTCTCTGGTCTCCATGAGATCCCTGGATATTCAGACTATTGAATATATAATGGGCATGAATTTTTCATACACCATTTATGTTGCTTCATCTCTCAAATGAGTCCAGTAAGGTTTACCCAAACTCTCAAATGTCTAGAGTTTGGGGAAAAAGAGGTGCATGCTCAGGTAAAAAAGCAGTATGTTTGGCATTAAGCCTTTGTTCTTTTTTATCAAGCAGTTCAGGTTGCTGTGTCTTTGTAAATCAAAAATGTTATTTCATGCATAGCATTAAGACACTGCAGCACACAGTGATGCTAATTTAATATGGCATATGGATTTGAATTATTCAATAAAATATTTCATTATTCAATAAAAATTGTTATTGAAAAACTGAAGGCCAGCTATAAGGGTAATTTCAAAGAATCATCACCTTATATACACACATACYTAAAATTACTACACATTAAATACACAAGAATATTTGTTTACGGATTGAAATTTAATATGGTAGGTTATGATGTCCATAATTGATGTCCATAATTACTGATAATTGACATCTGAATAAATGTTTAATCATAGTAGTAGTCAGCGTAACATTTTAATTAATTAGGACAACATTAGCTTGATAGAAAATGCTTTTTTATGGCAACAGTAAGTCTACTTCTTTAAAAATAATATAGGTTTTAAACACAAAACATTGAAAAAAATTACATGACTTAAAAATGTAGTTGCCACTGTCACTTTCTCAAAAGCGTATAATTACTGCTTTTGTTTTGCAATTGGCAGTAGTTCCGAAAAATACTTGAAGTAAGAAAATTAGGTCTCATATGCTGTATGAGCTCCAGTTTAAAGTTACTGTCACATCTCTTGTCCAGTTTCTGTGATCAGCAGTGAAAACCCAGACAGTTTGGTTACTCACAAAGATATCTTCTGAAGATCGCGTAGGAGTGTGAGGGGCTGCCATTTCTAAACTGCCTCCCCCCACTAGGCTATTTGTCACTGAATCACTCCCCAGAGTAGCAAACGCACTTATTCTATTCAGAGACTTAATGTATGGCTCCAGACTTTTAGACATTCTTTTCCCTACGTGTTTTGAAACTCACTAATACAAGTAAGAAGTGAACTTCTTGTAGAACATTGACTTCTTCAGCACAAAGTCATGGATCTCTGAGTTCCAGGCACAATACAATAATAGGAAACAATAGCTACTTGATAAATGCATCTGCACAGCCCCAGGATGCATAGTTTGCATAATACCTAATACAAGAACTGCTTGAATTTTTCAGGACAAAATAATGACTCAGTGGTAACTTTGAAAGACCCTTTCATTTTTTGATATGCGATAAGATTCAGTGCATACTACTTAAACTTAATGAAATCATAATTTGTCATCTAAAAAAATATTGAAGTATCATCCTGGAGATCTTTGAACACACTGCTCTAAGTTGTAATGAAAAAAATCATTCTTTTTACATTCTTCATTTCACCTCTAATTTGTTCTAGAGACAGGAGAAAAGATTTATTATCTCTGTACTGTGTGCAATGTGTGAGATAAACACCCATATACTCTCCAGGTCTATATTTGAGTAGTGATGATACCAACCCCTTTCTTCTTTCCTCCGCCTGTTACCAAGTAGCACTACCATCATTAAAGGAAAGTGAATTAGTTTCAGCCTTTCACCCAAAACTGAAGTCCATAAGAAATTTTTCCCACATGTAGGAGGTTCAGAGAGCTTGTGAATACTTGTAGGAACAATTTTTCATGTTTTCACATAACTGAGATATCCACAGTATTGATGTCTTCTTTCTCTTCTCTCTGAAGCTCCTGTCTCCTGCAAGATGCAATCTCCATTCAGACTGGTTTCCACACATGGGACATTTACTCCTTTCCATGGGGGCTTATGGGTTATAGTAGAAGTTAGYATCTTTACCCTAGCTGAAGTAGCAGTAATCCACATTGTTTGAAGTCCAAGCACTATAACATCATAGAAATCCTTTCTCCTTTCTACCCTCTCCATATCTCTTTCCACAGAAAATTCCATACTGTGGTATGGACCTTTCCTTGCATGAAAAGTTACTTCTAAACCAAGGGTCATGTTGTAATAAATATAATTAAAGTTATCTTTCTCAGAAAAAAAAAAAAAAAAAAAGAACCTGCATATCGGTGGGATGAAATGAATATCACTTCCCTACATGGGTGAGGCAGCTCTGCTCCAGAGGATGATTATAATGTAAATTCTGGAAATTTGCATTGAAAATTTGCCATATTTCTGCAATAGTTTCACGGAGGAGTGAAGCACTTGCCATATAAAGAGACCGGCAAGGCATGACAGATGTTATGTTCATATTATTTTATTTAAGTAGCTCTAAGTTTAAAGCTTTTATTCCAGATTGCTCATTTTATCTTAAAACAATATTGTACGGCAGGTATTGTGTGCAGTGTTATATAAGTGGTAGGTAATACCAATATATCAAGTGTATGATTGGATGATAAGGCCCCTTGGGGTTTCTATTTGATCTTTGCTTTCTCTTGTTTCTATAATCTATAGTAGAAAATTTAGTAAGGATGACTAGATTTCAGCATTATCTCCTATTATATGACCTTCAGAAGGATATATCATTTCTTATTTTATCCACTTGCTGTCAATTTTGAAATTGTTCAATTTATGCTAATRTTTTTTGTACTTGGATTATTCAAACTTTAGAATGCTAAGCCTTTCACCCSCCTCATATATGTTATGCCAAAGTGACAGGAAAACTTTAACTTATGTAAGCAGGGGAGACAGTCCTTTTGAAGGAGACTTTAAAAGAGGTAATCTGAGCATATTTCTAACTCTCCTCTTGAACACATTAACACTTCCTTATCACAGTAATGCCAGTAAAGTAACATAGCTTTAGCAAAATCATACCCAGTTTTTCCTACCTTTTCAAAAGTGTAGCTGCTTCTTCTAGAGTGAGGTGATTTGCTCCTCCAGTGCCTCCCCGCTGGAAGTAAAATGGTGTAGAGATTTTAAGCCTGGCCTCATCAGGAACAAAGCACATCAGGTCATGTTTTCTTTTTTGTAGTTGTTATTTGGTGGTTTATCCTATCATCCTTTTACCCCTTCCCTTAATATCACATTAAACAATTGACTGATTTCTGCCACATTTGACAGAGACGTCCAAAGACTCCTTCAAGCGCTGTGGCAGTAGGTGCCCATGTAGATGTCCAGAAAAGGCTGCATAAGTGTACCGGTAGAAGACAAGTGCTGGGATCTGAGCTCATACTTTTGAGAAAGTAGAGGACACGCTTGCATAAGCAAGACCTCTGAGTTTATGTATCAGAGCCAATCAAACACAAGATACAAATCTATAAGAAAACAGAATTAATTAGTTCTTGTCCTCATTAAGTTATTTATTTTCTCCTCTATGCTTTTGTCATGAATTTTGGCAGAGAACCAGTATGTGAGAAGGAACCATACAATYTTCTGTTTTATCCTTTGGCTTATTATTGACTACCTTGTTATTGAAAAATAAGATTTTTTGTGATGAAAAGCTAACATTGTAATTTCCAAAAGCTGGAGATCTACAAGCTGCAATATTACTGCCTTTTGACATGCCTACCTGCTAAATAGTTAAGGGACTGAAGGTTTCCAGCCTACAAATCTGCCCCTAGGTAAATTAAAACAATACATGCTGAATATTCCAGAATTCTAGCTCCATGCAGCACTGCCAAACTTCTGACAACATTTATTTCTAAATCTAGCTGGGGAAAAGAAACACGTATGTGTGACTCATCTGACTAATCCCAGTTGAAGAATATAATTCCAAAACTTAGGATCAAATATAAACATTAACCTTCTCTTAATATGCACAGAATATGAAACATGAAAAATGAACTTAAGGAAATCAGTATTTGCTTGCAGAGGTTTTCCAAACCAAAAAGAAACACTGTGTTTGTCAAATAAGCTATTTTCTGCAGTCCAACTGCAGATGCATGCTATGCCACTCCTTCCTTTAATAACCAGGAGTTTCTGACAGCTCTGCTATTAYCAATTAGATCTGATTATAAAATATTTAATCATAATAACCTCAGCACAGGTTTGTATGAAGATTTAAAAGATTTAAAATCTTTTGTAAAAAAAAACCCTATTCTAAAAATATAAAATAAAAAAAATAGAAGCCTAAGGGTTGAAAACATAGTCTCATTCAATTATGTGCATGCTTTTACTATATGTAATATGGTAGATTGTTAAACCTCTATACAGTACATCAGAGTTCAGACGAAAATAACCCTCTCAAAGTTTCTTCCTCTAGCCCATGCCCTTTAGGACTGACCAACACAACTCAAGTCTTATTTCTTCTGCTGGTTAGGTTCTATATCTTCAACTGCAATTCCTTTGATCCCACTATATTGAGTTTAGTAGTGACCCAGGACAAATTTATATGCCCATCTATAATATTAGATGTTAAATATTAATAATTTTGTTGCTTGTTGCCAGATTTCATTAAGAGCAAGACAACTGTCTTCATTGTACCTGCTGGAAAATCTTTTAAACCTAGTGCAACAAACCATATGGACCCATAAAGAACCCATAAATACAGGCAATATTTCACACTTACAGAGCACTTATTTTTGCAAATCCTTAGTCATCAAATACAGTGCAGTTTGAATAGAAGCCAGTCACACGATAAGAAGACACTGATATACAGCAGTTACTAAAGAGAAAGACTTAACTTTCTTTGAAGTCAATATTTTTGGACCTTTGTCATAAWGAAATTTTTGCCTTGTAAAAGAAACAAAGTGAAAAGAAACTCTGAAGCGCTGAGTAGCCAGTCTGCTTGTATGCAATTTATCAAGATGCGTTAAACACAGAATTGTTACAAGGGGTGTTTTTGGTATTCAAAGAAGTTTAGTTGCCAGTTCCCCTCAGAAATTAGTACGATTTACTTACTTATYCCTCTGACTAAATCTCTTTTGATATTTCCAGTGTAAGTACATAGGCAAAGATCTTAAATAATTATTGTTTTTGTTTTGTAGATTAAGGCAGAAAGATGTTAATGGTCTTACCAATGTCACAAACAATGACTTTAGACTGGGGAGTGGATCTCAAGCTGTCCCTATATCTACAGTTCTCTGGTTCTGCATTTTTATTAAATGTATGATTTAGCAAAACTTTCTTGCATAAAGCAGACTAGTAAGCAAAATGTAGGTGTTAAATATGTTCTCTTCATAGAATCCTAGGCAGATTTATTTTTCTTTTTAAAATAACTGCTGGTCAATTATAAATTATCGATGAGCACACTGATTCATAGAAAATACCTGACTACTATGTGATAGACACTTGTAATAGTTTTAAAACAATATTTGTTCATACTTTACACTTTCATATATCTTTAGTTGCTTGTCTAGCCAAAATATTCTTCTTGGCACAGTCCAATGTTCTGAAAATAGCTAACAGGTTATTTTTCATGGAAAGCTTTTTCTCTAAAATGCCAGCCTTTTGTCAAATTTATCATAAGAAATTTTCCTTTGGTGATGAAAAGCCTTCCTCTGGAAGATTGCCCAACTCTGTGCAATGTTTGCAATATAGAAGACTATGTTGCTTCCTGACCTACCATTTTGACATTAGTCCTGGTTTATGCTGTTTGATTGTAGTCACATTCCGCTACAGAGACAACCTCTGTTCAGCACTTTTAAAACACAATTTTTCATTGCATTTGTCAGAAATGTTATAGAAGATATATATATATATATTCAGATATGAAGGATACTTTATAAAAGAGAAATAATTTCTAACATGGAGATAGACCACCTCAGTCATGAACTAAAAACAAAACATTACATAAACCCATAGATAGACAACTGTTGCATATCGTGAGCTGGCACACAGAGCAGAGCTGGAGTTATCTTCCCTTGTTCTTGTCCTCCTTCAGGAAGAATTACAATATGGAAATTTACATTACAGCGTGGATAGAAAACCTGATTCAGATGAAATAACGTTCAGCCTGATTCCCTGCATTTGGCTTTTGCTTAGTTTATATCACAGCAGTGACTCAACGCAAGAGCCATTGTTGCTGCAGGTCTCATATTCTCTCTTCAGAGAGATTAGGCTACACAYGCTGATGGCAGTGTATCATTTTATGTCCAGAAAAAATTAGGAATCATCACTTATGCAGGAATTCTCAGACACCAACACAGGCTCATGTTTTTATATCAGATCACATTAGACAAGTTATTTGTAGTATTCTAGGTTCTTTTGCAAACTTCCAGTACCAACATATGAATTAGCACCGAGGAAATAGCCAAAATTAAAAAGAACAGTAAAAGTCTTTCCAGCCCCAAGAACAAACAGATTTGCTTGTAGTGGCCTGTTTAGCGCTCTGTGGGAGAAGTGTGTGTGCATGTGGGTGGGTTGGTGGGAGAACCTTCCTCTGAAAAAAAAGAGGGTGGGGGGACTGAGGCTTCTCTGTTTTTCAAATAGTGATTGACTCTGTGATTAATCTTACCTGTTGCTTGATTTTTCATTAATCTTGCATTGTGAAAATTTAATGTCCATGATAGTCATGAAGTTTCTACATAAATGAGCAGGTCCATGCAAAAAAAAAAGAAGAAGAAGAAGAAGAAGAAAAGAAAAAAAAAAGTGTGTAGATCAGCAGAGTTCAGCAGGCATTGCTAGGGGAATCAGGGGATTACCTGTACCAGTGAATCTGAGCGATCGCTAGGCCAGTCAATCACAACAGGTGCAGAAGGAAAGCTAAGAGGAAGATGGAGGCAAGGGAAATACATGCTTTTCTTGTTCTAGTTTGCCTCTTAGCATTCTCTCCAGGACTGCCATTCCCTGCTGTTGACTGTTGTCTCTCTACATGCAACGTATTCTCTTGTACAAAATGCAGAAGCAACTTCTCTTAGCGCTTAGCCAAAGACAAAGTTTGCAAAGTTTCCCAGTCCTTGAGATTCTTTCCTCTAGCACTGTCTTCGGTTAATGCTGCCCTGTCTTCAGCTAATACTGTGAGCGTACATAAGAATGGCTTGCACTTACTTAGGGAACATTACAAACGCATTCTGACACCCTGGTTGAATCAAATGGATATGAATATATATTAAAAAAAAAAAAAACTAAACATTTTTCCTATTTCAGCATCTTATTCAGACCATTATTATCTTATTGTCTATTACTTCGGTAAGGCAGCAGCTGCATCATACTCTTTCTACCAGTTCTCTGGCTCATTTTTTGCATCTTAGTCTTCCTCTTCCTCCACCCCCATTATCCTTCAGCACTCAGTTCAGGAACTCACATTCATAGAGTGGATAATCTCAAATAAACATCACTTTCAACAATCCTAATTCCACCAATTATGGCAAAAGTGTGGCTCTTGGCAGAGAATAAATTAGTAGTAAGTGGACCTTTCTGTTTTGGACATACTCATAGAGTTATAAAAAAAGTCTACATTGAAAGGGATCTCAGAAGATCTGTCCTGATCTGTCACAGTTATATAATCCCATACAATAGGTTTAAACTRGTACACAATACATTCTTCCAACATTTTTTCAATTTAAAATATTTTTGAAATGTGAACTTAAGCAAAATCTTTCTCAGTGTTTTATGTTATCAAAAACTGCTGATAAAAAGCTTGCTGTTTGTATAGCATTCTTTTCTGAGAATAATAGGAAAATATTTTTCTATAGTAAAGTGTAAAAAATGCTTAATTATTTTCTGTACACAGTTATATATGGAAACATTTTCCAATAATAGATGGCCACTTTAATTTACTAGATATATTCATAAGGATCATTACTTGTTGGGAGCTGGAGCTAGAGAACTACTTAAACATTGAACAGTGGGATGAAAACAATGTAAACTTTTGAGTATGTCTGGGATTTCCTTTATGCGATGTTCAGGTAGCACAAGTAGGCATGTTCAATGAAGATCTTTAGTGGAAGCGATATAGAAATTTCAGTCATACAGTGATTAAGATTTCCCCTGGCCTTAACATTTGCAAAATGTCTACTATTTTCAATAATACGAAGGCATTTTGATTATGTATGGGAGGAGTTTGCAAAAGCATAAATAGCACTAGTATGCCGTGTTCTACAGGCCTTTAAAAATCTCATTTACTGCTGTAATTCTAGTTATTAGTATCAAAATGGGGAAGATGGAATCAGCCACAAACATCTTTCACAAGACCCTCATTAGCAAACAGTCTATCAGGGCTCTTCAGAAACCTGACAGCTGCAAACAGAAAACTTGTAATGTAAAACTACCAGAAGGAGTAATTGCATTTTAAAAGCACATTCTTATACACAGAGCTACAGTATTCCAGAAGATCTGTTTTCTTAATCAATCTAGATCTGCGATGTGTTTTCTGTCTCTGGGTGTTAGYATTGTAGTTTTTACTGTGGTACCCAAAGAAGAATGTATTTACAACTAAACCACTGGAGTCTGAATGGTCAACTCATTTGCTGTTTACTCTTTCATTTGTTTTCCTTACTGTCTATTTTTTGTAAATAGACATCAGTCTTCCCAAGAAGTTTGACTGATCTTCTGTGAGAGAGGAAAGAATAATCTGCAAAGTTTTTACTGGCATTTCAGTAAATTTTCCTCATTAAGTGTTTATGTTGGGAGACTGGAGCATATGGTCTAGGCTGGAGCTAAGCTTGGATTGTAGCTTTTTTTAATATACTGATATAATTTTTTAAATATACTAATTCCAATACTGCTAAAATAGAGAAAAAGTTTACTAAATGAAATAATCAAAAGCCAGAAAATCTAGAGCAAACACATTTTCCCTTGGTGTAAATAAATGCTGTTGATTTCWTTGGATCACCATCCACCGATATTGTTAGAAAATTCAGCCCATAATAAATTTATTAGGTAGTATAGTGCCTTATGATTTGTACCTATAAAATATTGAGCAACCTGGCCTTAGTCCAAGAAATTCCTTTGTGTTAACTTTCGATTTAAATATGTGTTAACTTTAAATTTAAATGTAAATGTTTCTTTAAAATTAAGTGTATTTCTAAATGCTATTCTAGACCAGCTATGGAGTGTCTAGTTAGGGTTAAGAGCAGAAATTTGCTGTAAAACTAACTTGGCTGGTGTTAGAAAGACCATCTCAGCATATGAGGATCCTTAGTGGAGCAGAATTTTATGCCATTTTCCAATATCTTGCCAAGGACTAAGAGAAGGACTGTGTGGCTGGAAGGTCCTGCAACAGGCACAGAGATGCCACAAGAGCACGAGGAACTAAGCRGAGTGAAGGCCGCCGTTCCTTTGCATAACACAAGGACCAACCCTAGAAAAAGCTACAGCTTGTTCAGGGGCAACTAAGCTCCGTTTCATTGACGGATTCAGCTCCCTTCATTGAGGGATTTTGCATTAGCAAACACTCTCTAACTTGGCCTTRTAATTATAGAGCCTACTTTCAGCTTACACATTGGGATTACTGCTCACTATTGAAAGGTCAATTTCTGTTATATTGAAGCAAAATCCATCTGGAAAAGATGTATGTATTTAATTGTTTTGAAAGTATCACAGCATCTAGTATTTTATCACACAAATGACAGACTTGCAGACACATTAAAAACTCAAACTGTTATGTATCCAAGAAAAGAAAAGTAGTTTCTATTAATTCTGTGTGTGACATCAAGCTCCCATAATTGCGTTGGTGAAACAGAACTGCTATGCAATAAATCTCTCAGAAAATCTTTTCTGTGTAGTTTCTCCACTTATGACAGTTATGATAGCCTGCAATAACTTCAGTGCTATTTGGTTTGGTTTTATACTGTGGAAGTGAATGAGTCATAAGGTGCCTCTGGTTCTGATTTTGTAAGCTATGAGAAGTATATAAGTTCCTCTTCCCCCCCCCCCCAAGAGCTATAAAAATCTGGTAATAAAAAATATATAAACATGCTATCTATTTTACTTATTTGGGTTTTTTTTATTTTTAAAAGTCAGTCTTAAGTATTGGTTACTTTAAAACATGTTCAAAACTATTAAAGACTCAAGTGCAACTGTGAAGTGAAAATAATGTTATATGTACACACTGCATAATAAGATGTCTTTAACTGTGAAATATGCAGTAGTTGAGATATTGATCAAAATGCTGTTTTACATAGTGGGGTGAACATGAAAAACTAAAAAAAAATCATAAACTATATTTTTTGAACTTGCTACAGGACTGGAAAAGAATGGTTTCATGCTTATATTTATTTAGCAGTCAGATGCTATGATCCCTATTGTAACATTCTCTTACACTTTGATTATCTCACAAAAACAAATATATGCATGTATTCATATATGTGTATATAATCAAAATTCTTGTATATATATATAATTAGTCAGTAGTATTTTTCATCTGAGACCAAGATCTGTTTAATTACATTATATTTTTTAATTTGTTTCTGCTGCTTAAATAAAGTATCTTTAATATCCAGTCAGGTTTTTCAAACTATTCCTGTAAGACAGCATGTTTCAAATGCCTTCAGCTTATCCTTATGGCTGAAAAAAAATTTCTGGTCCTTGGTGGTTGCCTCATGTGGAGATTCCTTTTTTGCTCTGAAGAGCGTCTTCTTGGTTCATGACGGTCAGAAACTCGCTCTTGTGAATCAGCCCTCCAGGCTGGTGGCATAACCCGGCAGCCTACTAGAAGGGCTGCAGGCAGGAAGAAAATCCTGTAGCCAGAAGGCTCATAAGCAGTTCAGAGGTTCCTGCTCGTCAGGACCGAGGCAACACATCGGTCCCACAAGGCAGAAGTCTCTTCTCCAAGAGGAAGGTGTTATACTTACRGTAAACACTAGGCTGGCTGGTCAGTGCATATGGATTCGATACCCCATTGTGCCACAGGATTTTTGTGTTAACATCTAAGTTAGTCATTTGAGATATGATTAGTTTAATCTTAAATTAGATGCCTAAATAGAATGGAACAAATACCTTTAGAGGTATTCATTTTAGAACAGGTAGAATTTAGAATTTCTTTGACATTTTAGGATAAAGACATGTCTGTCTGACCATGTTTATGAAAATCAGAAGGTAAGATATAAGAACAAAAACAAGTGAGAAATCCAGCCACCCTGATAATGTTCAGTAATTTAGTGGTTAAAATGCTTATCTAGGATGTGTAACTCAGATTCAGTTCATGCTTTTGCAGAGTTTGATCCCTTGTCTAACCAACTCCTGATGAGCTCTCTGACCCCCAGGGTAGTTTACAAGTGAACTCTCRGCATTCTTGCTGTTTCAGTTAGCTTTTCCACCGGTCCTAGTAACGAAATACAAATTGGAGCAGGGCCTCTATACAGTGTCTTTTATGGCTCAAGGGAGTGCTCTCACTGTTGATTTCTAGAATCAGTGCTTCTTTTACGCTTAGTAAATATTTATCTGAGAACTGAAAAGAACAGGAGCATGCACATAGACCTCCCACATCTTGTGTGAAAGCCACATATAGCTAAACTTGTAGGTATTCCGGGATGCTTTTTTCTCTCTGATTATATCAAGTTGTCCCAGGAAAACCTTTGTTCAGATAGATATATTCTTGCATTTTTTTTCACTTTGATAGGTAGATATTTCCTGATACAACAATATTAAAAAGAAAAACAACAAAAAACAGGAATAACATGCTTTTAGGGGAAAGCTGAGTCATCTGATAAAAAAAATCTTTTTTCTTGTAGATGGAATCTGTAATATCCTTTCCTAGAAACATTTTCTACATAACAAGTTGACCTCAGTGTTTTATGAACAGATCCTTACATGATGACAGCTCTACCTGCTACAATTCATACTCTGAAAGTTTTAAGATTTATTTTCTTCWAACTATTTTTTTTTTATTTTATCTTTTCRAGCTTGAATCTTCATTGTCACAGCAAGTTTTTAACATTCTCTTCATAGCAACCAAAACCTGACTTGCAGAAACACTGCAGGGGAAATGAAAAATCATGTGATTTACTGGGCTGTTACTCTTCAAGAACTTGTTGCTACTGAAAAACACAAAACTTAATAAAGCATAAGGAAATTTGGATTGCTACCCACAGAAATGAAGATCTACAACATAACTGTAAAAGATCATCTCAGATTTCATTTAAACATAAAAAACCCTCTTTTTCCATGCAAAAAGGTAATGAAAAATGAAACTAAAATAAAATGCTCATGAGCACTGGAAGGCTTTTTAGTTACACAATCCTTTTAAGCTTTCTGCTTTTCATATACACCTTCCAAGCCTTAAGAGCTGTAAACTAGTACTAATGAACTCAACAGATTTTTATTTCAGARCAGTTAATGGTGCCTTCAAATAACTTTGGCTAAAAATGGGATGACTTTCTGTAAACTTCCTGCGTGTCATCCAGGCCCTCAATTTGTGTGTGGAATCAGTGCGGTGTCTAGAAGACACAAGTCCACAGGTCAAAATGCAAAATTAGCACTGATTATTGGTTCTGTTGGAAGTCTGAGACAGTCAACAGTGTTATTTGTGATTCTTCTTTTGGATCTGCCCAGCTAACCAGAAATCCTTACATTCTCTGTGACTATATTTTTTTTTTCTTCTCTTTGTGGTTAGGTGTGGAGGGAGGGGTTACCTGGGCAAAAGGAGTGAAGAGAGGAGCAGAGTTTTATACTACAGGTTCTGCAGAACTGAGCTCACAGAGACAGTAAAGGTCCACCGTGGTCATTTGTGTTTTCAGTCAACTCAGTAGCCGTGGTGGCTGCAATCACAGCTATCTCCATGAGCCTGTATAAATAACCTGGTGCACAAATCTTTGGAAAGAGAACAGCCTAAAAAAGTGTTAGAAAAACGCACCACAAACATAGCAGAGTATATGAGACCTTTCTTTTCCTCTGCAATCACTATACTGAAGAAATGGTGTTGTCTTCTAAACAGACAGGGAATTATTTGTGTTCCGAGGTTTCTGTTCTGAGACCTTTGAACATTTACACAGCCTACAGGTAAACTTCAGAATTGTCACCAGCAGTGACAAGTTATTCAGATTTCAAAATTTTGCAAACAYTCCCAGAACAAAGTTTTCACTCAAAGGTCAAGTCATGTCTATGAGCACAAGAGAGTTGGTGCTATTTTTTTAGTCTGAACCATGATCTGTCTTTAGAGGTTAAAGTGCTAGGAGCAGCTGATGTTTGTTTTTGCTGGGTTAGTGAGTGCTCTTAATAACATAATGTGAGATTCTGATTCTACAAAAAACAAGTGTTTTTGCCAAGTATCTTCTGGCACAGAGTTTTGATCCATTTTAGAAATCTTCATCTCACTTTTATTTTTATTTCAGTCTTGTCTATATTATCCTTTACTAGCCCGACTGTGTATTGTGCTGTTTCTGTTGTTACTAGTGATAGCAAAATTATGAATGGAACCAGACAGATTTTAATCCTTATTTTTACTACGAGCGATTTACTGTAATTTTTGAATTTCTTCCAGTTTCACTGGAAGAGGCTTTCTGTTTCTCTGTGCACCTGGAATGTTCTCTTCTGCTCTACCCCATTGCCAGGAATAAAATGATCACGAAGAGCAGGAGGAAGAGACACAACTGACTCTCTCTCTCATTTTCTTCTTAAATCTATATGTCTTCCATGACCTGGAATGTGACAGATTCTCTCCTGTGTTTACTTAATCTCTTTCCTTTTCTTACTGCAAAAGTTGTTCAGTGCCAGTCATCTATGGAGGTTTTATGTGGGAGTGGGGGAAAAAAGTAATATTGCAGTTTTAAAATTCCACACTTTCTGCAGAGGATTTGCCTTCAAATTTGGTTCCACTGGCTAATAATTAGCACCCATAAAAGAAAGACTCTCCCATTTTAACAAGTTGAATCTTTGGACTGCAGAGTTCAGGAAGAGTCAGGAACAACTTCCAGTTTTAGGGTTTTTTCCTTTGAAGAAGTGATGGAGAATTCAAAAGTTGGGTGAATGTAAATCTCATTAAACAGCCCAGGACATGGCTCAGTTCTGCTGACCACAACACCAGATGTATTTCTGACTACAAAGTTCTGTCTCACCAAGATATTTTATGAAGTTCACTGAGAGAAGACAAAGAATGGAGAATGGAGAAATCCAGCATCAGTTCCTCTCACAAGGCTTTCAAAAGAAGCTGCCTTTCCCTGCTGTCATTTGTTATAAATTTCAGAAACTCAATTTGTATTCCATACTGACAGCTAAAAGCAGCAGCATAGAAGCTTCTGATTCACATAGATCCCATACAAAGACGAGGATGAGAGCTTTTGAGAAGCTCCTTCCTCCTTCGAGAGAGTCTGTTGATGCTAGTTTGGAAGAAGAGACAAAAAAAGTTCAGCCTTGAGACCAATGAGATGGCTACATGCTCCATAATATTTTTAGAGCTATTTTTCAGCCCAAGTTTGCTCCTCTGGAGGACGATTATGCAAGTAAAACTTCAAGATGTAAATACATGAATATTAAAATAATAATGCTTTTTCTCCATCCTCATGGAAGGCTAGAAGGGAGATAATCCTCAGGGCTTGGCTCTGCTTCCATATATGAATATATGGAAGAGATGTGAAACTGATACAAAAGAGACCAGGCCAAAAATGTACCCTAATCCCTCCAGAAGTGCTTTTACATAGACATAGCCACAAAGTTGGGTTTTTCTCTGTAGGAGAGGAGGTCCAGCAGCTCAAATTAGAATTTAAGAATCAAATATTAAAATAGTAACTGTCAAAACCAAAAAATTCCTTCAGGCAAGAGTGAAATGAGTGTTTTGAAAGTATCCTGGGAAGTCTCCATATGCCTTACACAATTAACTGCATAACCTTCATCATGCACATAAGTGTGCAGTAGAAACACAGGCTTTTCTTGCTAAAATTAGGAGGCGAAAGTGTCAGGTTGCTGCGTGTACAGTAATGTGGAGACTCCAATATGACGGAGCTGTGGACCCCAGTCTGAAGACAAATAGAATAAAATTGCATGAAATCAACTTTATTGACTAATGAGATCCCCAAATCCTGCCTGCTTTGGAGACAAATAGAGATGGGCACTGGCATACAAAAATTTTGGGATGTTGTTGCAAAGTAGAATTTCCCATATGCTTCATTAGTAGACATTGTTGCATTTTTCCCTCAAGCTATTTTACATTATGTATAATGTTGAAATAATGTGGCTCTGGAAGCCATGGAGAACTATCCCAAAAGGCTACCCCTCTTGTTCTGACCCCATGCTACACTGTGGTTGAAACATTTTAGAATAACAGTTCTGTGGAATTTATTATAATTTCAAAGTAAGGCAAGTTTCAGGTAAGCAAAGGTATTTTCTCTATTATTGTGTCTGACATTCATTGTCATCATGCAAAGCCATGGATGGGAACACAAAACCCACAGAATGCAAACTCCCTTGAAATGACGAGGCTTATTGATTCAATATCTTTTCTTTATAGAAAGGTTTTTGAAATGAAAGCTATAGCCTCAGGCTTCAAAACAGTCACACTAAGTGTGTTTACTGTAAAGTTCTGTATACCTACTAGATGACTTAGAATAAATCTTCCTGTTCTGTGCTATTCATACTTAAAAATTTACTTACATGACAGTACTAAATTGCATTTTAACAAAGAGAACTATTATAAATTCTCCTGGAAAGGGACTTATTTACATTTTAGACAGCCTTGATTGATCTCAAAATCTTCCTTACTTAAAAATTCCTGCTATATTCCATATCTATATAGAGGAAACTAAGTTTTGAAAAGGAAATCAGCAATAAACCCAAAACAATTCAAGACCGGATAATCCTTTTCTTATTGTTGCCCATCTGTACTCCTGTAAGTGCATGGCAAACTAATGCTACTTAGAAATGTAATAGACATTTTTGATTGCCTCAGAAAAAGTCCTTTGTGGTGACTTCTAAAATCAACCGTGTTRATTTTTCTCAGCTGTATTTTACATTTTTATTGCTTATTCACTTGATGTACGTATGGGGACTAAGTTTTGTCTATCATGGTGCTTCAGCGCTGATTCCAACAGTAATCCCATTACATCTGTTACAGTGCCAACACTTAGAGATGATTTGTTTCCCACATAGATGGCTCTAATGCATTTATACGTTTTATTAGAATCATGCATGCAAATTTATAATAGTGATGCTTGCTGGTATAATTTTCTCTTTAGATTTGATGTTGCTGCTCGTAATAAGAAAACGTGCTTTGGTTCTAGCTTGATAATTATCACATCATGTATTTCGTCTTGTTAACTCCTGATAGATCCTCTTCTTCCCTATCACATTATGAAAAGACTCAGCAATGTACTCAGGATAATTTCTTTGGGACTGTAATAAATCTTTGACTAGTTTACACAAAGGCATGTTGCTGCCAGCTACTGGATGAAATGATTTAAGAGGGCCTCTTTGTTGGACTATATTATGGTATTCATTGCAAACTGGTTGAATCATTTTGATTGTGAGTCTCCATTTGAGCGTTCGGACCTCCAACCTCCTTCAGACACCTTGAAGGATAAAATTATGAAGTTTATATGTAATGCTGAGATCTTTTAATTAACTCTAAAGTCTGTAAAGCAGTTAGAGTCTGCCAACTTTTTTGTGTTACTTACTTACTGTGTTTGCCTTCTAGTCTGTTAACTGTTATGCTTATTTACCCTAGATCTACACAATACCTTTTCCAGTGTGCCTAGAGGCTAACCTCTTCATACTGCCCTACTATATATTTTAAATATTAATAATAGTCAGTTAGCATAAACAGATATAGCACCTATATGTAACTGACATTTTTGACACCTATAAAATGGATCCTTCAGTTTTCTGAAGGTTATTGAAAACCTAAAATGATTATAAATAGCCTCAGGCTGATCTAAGTCCAACTTCTAAAAGTGATTGAGGTACTTAAGTGCCATGAACTTTCACTGAAAATAAAGGTAATATTTCCAAAGGCTAGTCTCCTTTGGCTCCACTATAGTGAAGGAAGAAGAGAAAACCATCCTAATAACAAATCAGAAAACATTGGTTGGACTATTACTCTTCCTTCTAGGGAAGAGCACTAATATGAATTGTAAGGATATTATTGAATGTATGGATAACAGATAACTGATAATCAGTATATTAAACTGATTAACCAGATAACTGATATCAGATAATTGATGTGAGCCAGATATTGGAGACACTCCTCTATATGGGAGATTATACATCTTACTGAGATACAGGGGTGCGTTTGTGTGTGCGCATGTGTGCGCATGTGTGTGCATGTGTGTGTGTGTGTACTGGGGGTACATGCTCAGTCTTGCTAGTGCCTGGACCTGGGGCCAAGGGACTGCAGCTGCTTGGCTCWTGTGGCCTGGGAAGGAAAACTCTCCTTGGTCTCAAACCCACTAGATTCAGCTTCCCTTTAACCTCTGTGATTACCTCTCTAAAAATTCTGTGTGCTTAAATTACTTCTGAGAATGGTACTTAATGCTGGGCATCTATATTCCTTTAAAAGTCTTATCAAATATTTTAAAGCTTTATTTTGCATTTATAGTCAAATTTCTGCTCTCTTGCCTATAGTAATTAATCAAATTTCCAAAGTTATCTCTCTGCATGCAAACAGAACCACAAATATTGCTACAATATTTCATCTTGTCATAATTTAAAGGGTTTTCTTTTGTTTTGTTGGGTTTTTTTTTACCTTTCTATGTCATCATTTTGCCAAAGTTAAATCTTTTCAGAATGCAGTTTTTGCACGTTTTTGATGGGAGCACTATTTGCAACCAGCTTGCCAAAGCTCTAGGCAAGATAAGCTTTGACCATTTGATTTTTTACCTAAAATCCATGAAATCTATTGCTAAACTTGAAAATTAAAATCATCATGTTTCTAAAGTTTAGTAAACTACTAGGTAGCTCCTTTTTAAGCAACCTTTTCTGCTTTGTTTAGCTGACAACGCACTTGTATTCATGAATTTTGTTAGTACGTCTATTATTATCTTTAAATAGCTCGCGTTTTGTTGGGGACCGTAGAGCCACAGTTCTTTCCATTCTAAAGAACTGCATGAACAGCCCAAGTCTGTGTCCTTCAAGCAGCACCTAGTCTGTCTTGATGGCCACATCCTTTTGATGGCTTTCCTTCCAATTTCCAGATATTTCATTGTGAGTGCTGGCCTCTCCACCATTAAAAAAAAAAAAAAAAAAAAAGCTTAAGGTTAGAAATGTACACAAGGAGGCACCAGAGCCTCTGGTTAGAAACAACCAGTATGAACACAAAGGAGAGGAATTAAGAATTGCCTGTAGAGATCATGGAATATATTAGGGTTTTACCAAAACAAAGCTGTTTCCAGTTTAGGGTAATAGTGTGCAGATGAGTTTGTGTTCTGGATTAAGCAGGTGCTCCATACAGGTACATATTCCTGCACAGTGCAGCTTGACTTATTTCACTGCAAAGACTGGAAGAATTCTGAATGCTTTGGGAGATTTGTGTATTCATCCCTAGTAGTACATCTCAGTCAACCTCAATTCAGATTTTCACACAAAGAAGTCGAGCAACAAGCCTTGGCTTTTCATGGAATTGTTGCTTCCATGCAGAAAGCTAGTGAAATAATGTCCAAAATAACAAGGGTGGGKTTTTTTTTTTCATTTTTATTATTTTTGAAAACACTTCAGAAGCAAGGTCAAATCCCTTATCCTCTTATCAGTCTGCATGCAGAAGCAGTCCTCAACCTATATGCCACTTTAAGTACTTAAAAATGCTTAAGAGATGCTTCACCAGTGTGTTTGTACAGAGCACTAGAGCGAATTCCACTCTCGGTGTGTAAGGTTTGTTTAATTGTTAGCAATTGCTGTTTACAGCTATTCACGGCACTGACAATATTTCCAGTGATTAATTTGCAGGATTCCTAAGGGAAGGCTAAGCCACAGAAAGGTCTCAGAGACGCAAGCCAAGGTGGAGAGTGCACTGTAAAATATTTAGCAAATACTAGAGCAAACCACAGAGAAATAGAGAAGGGCCCAAGGGTAGGGAAGAATACATTAACTACCTAGAAAATAAATAAATGCTTTAAACCAGGATATAGATATTTTAAAGGGAATTAAAGACTGCCTACTTTCCCTGCACACACAAACACACATAACCGGGATAATATATAAGAACTTGTATCACAGGAATAACAAAAATTTGCATCATCCTACGTAACTTTTAATTTGCTGTGCAATTTAATGAAACTTTACATTAGCCATGAATCACAAATGGCTATGCAATAATCAAAAGTTTATCCACAACTTTCTACATTAATGTAAAATTGATCCTTCTCAAAAAGAAAAGAAAGTGAATTATTTTATTATTTTAATTAAGAAGTTAAGAGTTAATTTGATCTCCATTTACTTGTACAGCTTTCCAAAATGTGGCCATTCTCTCATAATGAAAGGAAATTCTGCAAAATTCCTTAAACTAGGCATACACTGTACAGCTGTTATCTCTCCAAACTAATCTTAATTGGTAGATTACATAAACCTGTCAAATTCCAATTTTGCAAACTTATTAATATATGATCTCTTCTCAGAAGAGATCTCTCGCCTCTCTTTTACCGGCCTTCCATTCCTTCAAGSAGTCTCTTAAAGCTTCATTGTTTGTCGTACTTCTATATTTTGTTGAAAAATGTTCCAAACGCTTTCATCCAAAGATGAAAGATGTTTACCCCTGTTATAATGTAAAAAGAAAAGTAAAATCTTTTAAAAATGATTTCTATAAGTTCTTCTTAAATAAGCTGCCTATTTCTCTTAAATTTCATTTTCTTTAGTTCACATAAATTTGAAGAAAGAGTAGCTATTTAAATAGCAAAGTGTGCATGTGTCATGTTGAAAGTTATGCCTGGTGATGTGAACCTGAAACATCGTCCTCTTTTCTTCTTAAAAGAGCACAGTTTTTGCTCACACACATATTTGGCAATGTTTTGGATGTTGGTTAGCATATCTGTATTTTAGTGGTAAAAACCGCATAGTGATCACAGAGTGATTTTGTTTATGAGATGCAAGCCAGGAGTGCTTGGGTGCTGCCTGTCCTCCCGCCCACCCGGCTGCCAGGGCCACCGGGGCAGCCTGACGGTCCCACTTCATCCCCTTTCCCCCAAGCAGGTCTCCTCACAGGCAGCCTGGACCCCGTGTCCAGGGGTGGAGGAGAGGACCTGTTATACTGATAGGTAAAAATACAAACAAAAAGAGAGCGTTCTCCCTAGCAAGTGTACTGCGTAGAACAAACCAAAGAAGGAGTGGGATAAACACAGGAGAAAATACGAAGCAATAGCAATTCTCACAGCAGCTGTCCAGCTGGCCTCGTTGAATAGACATCACAGAAAAAGAAAGCTTTTCAGGAGGGTTCTGAGGGAATATGATAAGTCGGCAATAAAGATGCTTAGGGGAAGCTAATTCCGTGTTTGAAGGACATAGAAAGCACAAATGTGGTTTTTGAAAACAACACCTGGGCATTTTAAGGCAGTCATCAGAGCTTGTGCTCTAGCAGCAAGAGACAACCTAGAGTTTTTGAGTTAGTTTGGGATGTGTGTTTCAAAACCTTTCTGAAAAGTGAGCAACATCCCCCATCATGTTTTTCTGACCAAGTAGCAGTCTGATTGCTTAAAAAAATCACAGTTTTGCAAACATAAACATATTTCTATTTCCCAAAAAATCAGCAGGTAGTGTTTTATGTACACCGATTAGTAAGATTTTGACTGCTTCATATCTTCATGGTGTTATTAATAATTTAATTAAGCATTTCATATTAACAATGTCAATCACAAATTTCTCCTGTGCTGTGGATTGATATTAGTGTTCACCTAACATTGATACGCATATTGTTGCCGGAAGGAAGGGTTAGAAATAATGATTTCTACTCATCTAATTACTTTAATTGATTTGTGCTGAAATAGTTGACCTTTGGTACTTGATTCTCCCTTCACATTCAAAATTGACAGCTCACTATGATGTTCATCAGCCACAGGGAAAATAAGTTAAGATTTCAATTATAAGCATGCTGGATGGGCCAAACTATGGATCTTCCCTCTGTGATGCTGCATGATTTTTTCTTACAGAATGTGTGTCACCCTTGACATGAAAAATATTATATGACAAGTACCCAAAGAAGTAGAACTATGAAGTATATTTAAAGGTTGTCAAACAAAAACCATTTAGGAGTCTGGGGAGACTTCTTCACACATGCCCACAAATTGCACCCAATAAGTAGGACTCCTCCTTCAGGCCAAAGATCACAAGATATGCAGAAGAATCTAATCATTTTTCAGGAAAAAAAATGAATGTTTAGTATTTAGAGGAGATTAACATTATCATATTACATTTTTTTAAATACATTTTCTATTTATTTTGCTGCCTGGAGAAAGAAAAGCAGAAATGAAATTACTAAGAAGAGCACTAAAAAGTACTACAACAGGAAGAGGAAAACATGTTATTGATTCTGTCCCTCAAGGTTGTCCTCACAACTTGGCTAGAGTAATTCCATGAATGTATTATATCAAATAATACTGTAGTTTTATTCAAATCATGTGAAGCATTCACTCTTTAACTAGTATTCAACAATACCTGACTTTTAGTAAGACATAGTGATGATTCTTCAATATCATGAAAGTTAATTTTCTTCATGGCCTATAATTCTGAAAAGAACTGGCCACACCAGAGATTATAACTGTATTTTTTACATGTATGAGATTGAGACTTCCATCCATCTTCCATCCACTTCAGTCATGACATTTTCTTATCCCTTCCAAATTTCTGTAGTAGCACCACTGAAGTTAGGATAGGAAGGCGTAAGGTGATGGATCCAGCTAAAATCTAATCAACTGCTGACAAATAAGGACATGTTAGAGAAAAACAAAAGGAATAAAAGAGTGCTTTTCCTCCAGTAAACCACTCATAAACAAAAATACTGATTAGTTCAATGGCTTGCATGCTACTTGCATTATAAATTCTTAAAATGGAGCACTGGGACYGAGAGATGGTTAAAGAGTAAACAGATAAGGACAGTGGTTATGCCAGAATATGGAAATAAATGTGTATGGCTTCTCTGTTACTTGGCAATGTTCTGCTCCTAAATGAACATTGCTGATAAGAAAAAAAAGTACGTGTCTGAAATACAAGGCAAATGCCTTGCTACCTAGCTTTCCAGAGTTTGTGTCATTTCTCTATACTATGCCATTTAGTTAAACCATGTTTTTGCACAATGACAATCACAGCATCACAAACTGTAAATTCTAGTAACTGGAGATGTTCCTTAGTGAAGGAGGGAGAAAAACACTAAAATGTTTTGTCAGTTTTGAGTACAATTTAAGATACTTGAAGAAAAATGTTGAAACAGTAAACTGGCTGTTTGCAGATTCAGCTTGCAAGAGCTGAGATGTTTTGAGAAGTGTTAGGTGCAATGCTGACTAGATTCAACATAATTTCTTTTTTTCTTTTTCTCATCAATCTCAATTTATAACAAGAAAGGATCAATGCTGACATGGAACAATTCTGTTTCATTCTACCTTTTGAATGCTGCTGGAAAAATAAAACACAACAGTGGCACTTTATGTATAATAAAACAGATGCTCAAACTGAAGTTAATAACTTTATGATTAGTTTTTCTTGGTTATTTTCCTTGGAACCCTATGGCATGTTATATGGAAGTTAAAATGTAGGGTTATGTGAGGCCGTCATTTCTTAGAGTGCATCATTATGGAAGTCAATAGTGAGATAACATATTAATGCTAATTGTGTGCATCATTTTTCTGGTGTTTGAGTAAGACCTATTCCAGAAGGTATTTTTCTAACAGTATAATCAGTACACTTTTCTTACAACATTTAAAGAAAAATAATATCTTAATTTTGCAGGCAAATTTGTACATCCTGTTTCCTGAGTGGTGTGAGAGCAGTGATGCCCTCATCTGTCTACACTTTCCTTTGTTAGCGGCCAGATAAAACTGGCCTAAAACTCCTTTTCACTAGACAAATTGGCAGAAAGATACCATACATCAGGAATGCATAAGCCACACCCGTCATGCTAAAAATAAGAGTGAACAAAATATAAGCAATAAATATTTAACTAGATTGAATTATAAATTTTTGCTGATATTATTTGCAGTTAATTTTTCCTGCCTAAACATATCAGAAGAGTTGTTCAAAAAATAGCTATATTTTTTTACACCTGAAAAGTGCTTTTCATAACTTGACTTCAAGGAATTTGAAAAAGCTGCAAAAAGCACTTACAGAATATAATCAGTGTATTTGAAGCCTATGCTAAGTCAGAAATATATACTACCTAGTTGTAATCTGTACATGGCATTAGCATGTTTTGATAGAGAAAATATTAAGTGTTTTGATGCAAAATATGACACAAAATAATCTCAAAGCCCATTTCCCAGTTTTAAATGACTTTACTTTGGACAAATGTTCTGCTATAATTAGATTATATTAATATTTTTATTATCATAACTGTAACTGTAAATATTCTGTAGCTGAAAGTGTTCTATTTTAAATAGTGGATGTTATATGTTGGATGCAAAGTGGAAATAATTGGGCCTATATCAAATCATCTATTTGCTGCATAATAAGTATGAAATGGAAGTGAGATAAAAATAGATTGTTTTTTTCCAGTAGGAAGGGAAACAATGACTAACTCTACAAAAGCATCTTTATATTATTCAAAAAAATTACTCATAAAAATTCATGACATTTAAATTAGCTCTAACGGTATAATATTCCAAAGATGCTGATTCATTTGCTAATAGCCCCTGGAAATATTCTTTACTATCTTTCAGTCAATGTTTTCAATCTTCAAAACAGATTCCATTTGTTACTTTAAAGCAAAACAAAATATACCTCCCCCCTTTTTTTTCCCAGATCTGTTCATGGTATTCTGTCTCCTCAAATATGTTGCTTTGCATGACCAGTTTTCTAAGAGAAAACTGAAGTGCTGTAATGTGAGGAACTACTTGGGATTTTCAAATTAAATTATTGTGTATATTCCTTGAACATTGGACTACTGAAAAATTAATCAAAGCAATTTTTAGTTTGAAGGCTTACTTTTGTAGACAACATCCTGGCATCATTTTTCTATCCAAGGGAAATATTTTGGCAAGAAATCCTTGTCTTCCTTTCCCATATTATCAAATCTGCGGTGAGAAAGGCTGATCAAGACTGCCAGCATATTTTCTCTGAAAACTTCCAGCTTCTAAATCATCCCCCACTGCTGCTTTGGAAAACAATTCAAGAGATCTTGACTCTGTCACAAAAGGATGATATTTTGAGGGAAAAAGGCTCAAAAGAACCTTGATCTATTTATGATGAAAGGACTGAGATTAATTTGAACAAGATGAGATGTTTATATCTATGCTACTCATCTTATTCTCCTTTTAAAGTCAGTGGCAAGAAGTAGCCATTTACTGGACATGTCCATCACATCACATGCCAGCAGTTCCTCTTTCTCTTCAATGACTACAAAGTGAGCTCAGCCTGACTAGTTCCAATGTAGACATCCAGATTCCAGATGTTTAAAATGAGGTTCCCAGTGAAGGTGTCAGTCTTCTTGTTTGTTTTAGTTTGTTTTTGATTTTTGGCTGCATTTCCTTTGGTTTTGATTATTAATTAGGTTATAATAACACCTTTAAAATGAAATTTCTGACAAGAAAAATAAACCACACACAGTGGGAAGTATGCAGAGAAGAACCAGATGCACTGAAAAGTTCATTCATCTACTGGCTTCCACTTCTTCTTTGTTTTCTTTTTGTTTTTTGGGGGGGTTTTTTGGTTACAGTTAATCTCAGTTGGTCAGGAAAACATAATTTAATTGGCATTTTGATGTGTTTCAGGAGTACTCCTAACTTTCACAAGGATATATTCCATGCAGGTAATGCCCTGGATGAATATCTTATCAGCTGAGTTTCTTAATATTCTTGTATACCTCCCTCTGGGTATTGCCAAGCTATATGTCAACAAGTAGTCTAAAAGGAAACCCATGTGCATACACAGTACAAGACAGAAAATATATTGCTTTCTATAAAACTGAGGAACAACAGTACTACCATTCCAAGTTTGCAGAATGAAAGCACATATTTTTATAAGCTTAGAAGAATGATCACTTCCAGGGGAAAAATGTAATTAAAAGTTACGCTGAAAAAAAAAATAGGTTAGTGTTCTTAGTGACATTTGATTAGACATGCTAGCTAGCAAAAATATACAAATGAAGGTCACATTTGCAAGTATTATAAGATACACTACATTTTAATTAGATAGTTGAGAAATGTCAATGAGTTAGTGACTGACCAAGAGTCACTTAAAAAATAAATATAAAAAAAAAGGAATGAAGGAAAAGGAAACATCACCCCAAGAGACAGAAGCTTTTACTCAAAGGTGCATTGGCCTTAGATTTCAAACGCAACAAAGAAAGTTTTCAAAAGAAGTTTTAGATGATGGATTCAGCTAATTTGTCTTGTCATCTGTCTGTATTGAAGGAAAGAATGTATTTTGGTCAAATTACAGTGTACCATTAATAAAGCTATGTTGAAATAGCACAAACACATCAAAATATAGTAGGACAATACTGGTGTTTTGTATTTGTACAGATAAACTGTACGTAAGGAACACGCAGAAGCATTTGTTATCCTGTGGAAAAAGACCCTCTTTCTTTCAGAGTCAGCTCAGTTTTCCCACAGCACACATGAAATTAAACTGAATTTACCCTGACAGAGCTGCAAATAGCTATTACATGTTTAGAAGTAAATTTCTTTTCAATAATCTATAAATTCATATTTTTGCTTCTAAAAAAAGAATCTCTAATCAATAGAAGATAGTTTCTCTGTTACCTGTGGTGATGTTTTTTCCTGKTTTTTTCCTGAATCTAACCAAAGAAAGACCGAGAGCAGCATGTGCTGGAAATAATAAAAGCTGCATGAATAATTTAATAAGTTGACACAGATTCATTAAAAAGTTACCAAAACTAATTCAAATCATAATTTGCTGTTGGAAATTACATTTAAGAAAATATGCATTAAGAAGAAAAGATATAGGTTATTTTAAAACTGCCAAACTGTAGTTAAAATGACCATAGGGCTGGTAGTTCTAGTCCAGCTTAGTCCAAATGACTGTGAAGTCTAATCAAAGCTGCTGATTTTATTGTGTCTGGTTTCCATCTTCGCCAACAGGGCTCAGCTCTCTCTTCCCTGTGTCTGCCCGCAGCAGAATAACTTCTGGATCTTTCATCCCAAATATTGTCAGTTCTAAAAATGAGTTTAGGGAAAAATATAATTTCTTTGTGAAGCTCAGGTGCACCAGTGTTTTGAGAGCTACCCACAGGTCTTTGACAGAGTTTCTGAGGGATTTTAAGGGAAGACTGTGGTAAAGCTAGCAACTACATTAGAGAGTAACATCTGTGCTCCAGCAGTTTAAGCTATGTACTTAAATAACAGAAAAGAAATGTATTCTCCCAAATCTCAGAAGTATAATCCAAATTAAATTAAAGGAATAATTTTATTGTAAATAGTATTCCAACAAAAATGTATTCTAATTAAGCCACTGCAACTAGACAGTTTAGAAGTCTAAATCTCTGGAGGCAAATGTTCAGATTAGGAAGTGGGTTTGTTTTCAGGTAAGCCTGGTTTCTGCTCGAGTTGTCACTAATGATCACAGGCTACAGGCTTTAAGTAAACACAACAAGAAATATTTGCTTATGTATAATTTATAAACCATTTCCAGTTATGTTTTACAAGAGAGGTTTTACTCAGATGCAGCATTGCCATGAGCATGGCAAAGCAGCCAGAGTCAGGGTGAAATTTCACAGTAATAATCCCAACCAAACAAAACAATTATACCATGAAAGGTATTATGACCATGAAAGGTCAGGAACTAGCTTGTGTAATTCTGCCATTACTGCAGGAGCTTTTCACCATGTAGAGTGACTTTTTGTGTCCTTTCCCTCTCTTTCTACCCACAGTACTTTACATTCATGCCATATGAGATCATTCTTTCATTCTTTCAAACGCTAGATTTACCACTGTGGAACAAGTGTTCCCCATTCAGCTAGATAACACAGAATTTAATTTTTATTTTTMTTTTAAAATGGGAAAAAAATCACAGTAGTCTTGACTTGATGAGGCAGCACAGAACAAGTTCATTTCACTGAGCTGCCTACTCATACTATTTCAGCAAAAAGAAGTTGTCAAAACTATTTTGGGGCTGTTGAATCCTATTTACTGGAACAGCTTATTGCATTGCACTAACACAGTATTCTTTTAAATGTTAGCACTCTGTTAGAGTGCATGCAAAGAAATGGGAGAGCTATAATATATCTGAAAATGGGGGATATGACAACAGCCAAAGCTACATTTTAATTCATGCTTCTGCAGAAATTGAGACTGCATAGCACTGTAGATTTCAGTCTGGCTTCTTTTTGCTTTTGTTCCAGCTATGTGATATGTTGGCAAAGCTTAGACAGCCTGGCAGGAGTTTTGCTACTGTTGTTATTTTCTCCTCTCTCCCACCTCTCTTACTGCTTAGCCTTCCAGGTTTCTCTGGCTCCTGCACCTTCTCAGTCCTCCTTCCTCTGCGGATGTGTTCCTCCCCACTGGAGGATGGTCCTGCCTCAACGCCTCTCTGCCAGGCCACTGCTGCTGCTGCTTCCAGGCTATTTCTTACTCACCCTAATGACACAAACCCGGATTCCAAATTAACTAGCTCAGGAGAATTTGTTAGCTCAAGCCTACTATGAGCTGTGGTATGCATCACCTCATGGGTTGGCAGGCCCTTGCAATTAAAAAAGACTAAAAAGAAAAGGTATTTCATAGCATCACTTCTAAAGGATTAATATTTATTTTGCTCTCCTGCYTATAGATAATCAACAATATGGGCTAGTGGAAGACGAATTAAGCATGGTGGAGGGTACAACTGTTTGATGTGTTTGTTTCTAGCGGCATCTATAAGTACTATCTACCATTTCTCTCATGTCAGTGGATAGCAGGGAGGAAGGCTGCTTATTCGCCGTATCTCATTTGCTGCCTGCTGGACCTGGCAGCACACAGCAGAAGCGTGTTCCTCCCCGGCGAGCGAGATCGTTTGAGGGACTTTTATGGCGTGCAGGTGGAGTGGGCAGGGAAAGAGAGACGTTACAAGGAGAAGTGCCAAGCAGCAGACGTGTATGAGGAGCAGGGGCCTGCCTGCATTTTGTTCTCAATGCGCGTCACTGAGCTGGAAAGTTTTAGTCTGGGAAACAAGAGGAAGAATTATAAAATAGTACGTCTGTATGGAAAATCACAAACAGTTGTGTGTCTGCTCTTCTCACTTTCCATGCTGGCTTAATATGAGGCAACAGGAACCTGGAAGCTACATTAAATGGTATGTTGTCCTCTAGCTAGGAATTGGGATTATTAGCTCAGGTATTTAATTTCTAATTACTAATCTTCATTTCATTGCTAATGAAGCTACATACAGCTCTCAGACTAAGCCTAGCTCTTTATCTGCCTAGCTCGGATAGTATATCCACCCAGGAATACTGTTCCATAGTTTCCCAGTGAAATGATGTAAGAATAATTGTTTGAATCTTCTCAAGCTAGAGTAGATAATATGCTCAGAAACATCCCCTATGAAACTATTTTCTATTGTCAACAAATGGACTGCGCAGTTTAAAAGGTCTTCCGACATTACAGTTTTATTCCTGATACACATATTGTATATCGTACATTTAGAAGTCTGAGCCTGACAATATTTCAGTCACACTAAGTGAGTATCATTTGCTGAATATAGCATTGACACAAAGTTTTCCCAAACCCATGTCCTTTTTCATAGAGCAAAAGAGCGTACAGCTAAAATACCATATACCATACAGAAAATAAAAAAGTGCCTGTACTTGCAGAAAATACTCAAGAAACAGTACATTCATTATAGATGTGAATGCAATCACGTTTCTTTTGGAAACCTTATTAAGGTTTATTATGCTGTGCTGTAAAGTTTGGACCAAAAGTAGGTCCACATTCTTTTTATTAAAAAAGAAAATTCCTAGGAGTATTTATTTCTTCTAACAGCAGCTGCTCCAGCCTTTTTTTTTTTTTTTTTTGGGGGGGGGGAGAAAAGGATCCTGTAGAATAGAATATGTACCTGTGTTCAAAATATGTAATGTTTTACTTGTGTATTAAAATATACACAGGAATAGTTCTGTGAAACCTCACTTTTCAACTTAACTTTTTCTTTTTGCTTTCCGTTTCTTTATCAGGTGTATTACGGGTAATTTATCCTCTTTGGGTTAGGATCAAAAGGGTATGTGTGTGTTTACAAGGCAGAGAAATGTGGTGTCTTTTCAAGGCAAGAGCAGTTTGCCTGGTGCCTTGCAGTCCTTATTTTCTGGTATGATCTGGCCATATCCCAGCTCCATGGGAAATCCATCCTTAGATTTCCTGCAAAGTTTCCAAGGAGGGTATCACCACCCCTGAGGATATCAGAGACTCTGACCCAGGAGGACCTGAGGAGCTCCAGCATGCATAGCAATACCCACTTACAGTACAACTTTTTAGGTATTCTGCTGCCAGGACTGCTCCCTTCACTACTGAGCACTTCTGCCCTCCGAGATAGACTATGCTAGAGTCTGCTCCCCCTCCTTTATATCGATATTCCCCAGGGAACATCATCTCTGCTCATGAGGAAGATGCCCTTTCTGCATTAAGCGCTTCATGTGATAAATTTAAACTTTGATGTTTCTACCACAGCTCATTTATCTGAAATTATTTATATTGAAAGGCCAAAAAATGTTTTTGTCCATAAGATAAATTTGGTGAGATAATAAGCCAAAAATATATAAACTTCTTCAAGAGACCTCAGTGACCTTGATGTTCTGATTTCGTAGAGAAATCAGAATGAAAGTAACTAATTTTAATAGAGRAAGATTTGAATATGAAATTTACAGAATTTTTCAATATTCCCTGGGAAAGAACTAATATACATAAATATTGTAGGTCTTGCTAAAAATTTTTAAGGAGCATATTGAAAGACAGTCAACTATTTTGTTGTACAGAAATTACATTAGTATTCCAATGGTAGTGTTACAAGAGGTTCTATAAACTATATTCCCATATTTTAATTTTTAACTTTAGCATAATGTAGTTCTATTTTCTCTCTCTTTGTGGTCCAGGAAAGATGATACAGTATTATAAGATATACAAAACAGAATAATGTGTATTATGAAATAGATGGTTTATGAGACCACTATGAAAAATATCTTAAAGCAGTTTTTCCTTACTTGTGCCTTTCCTCTCTGATTTATAATTTTATATTTATATCTCAGTTTTAACTGAGATACTGCATTAATGTATAACCTACATATATACAGTTTGCCTAGAAGATGACTGTTTTTAAACTGTTCTGCTTTTGCCAAATTAAAGCCTCTAAGAAAAGGTAAAAGTGTGCATTTTTAACATCTAATCAGAGACAATAAGTACTGTACTGAGACAACCTTTTTCCAAAACCTGAAAGCCTCTCAGAGTTCACTGTGACATGCTTCATAAGGAAAAATGCATATTCCTCTAATTTTATATCATTCAAAGTATAAAATAATCAAAGCTATGCTTAGAATATCTTTCTAAAAGCTCTTCAGCAAGCGGATGGCCTAATACATTAAAGAGTTTTTATTTCAATTTGGTGTGTTTCAATTTTTTTGAAGAGGACGCTCATAGTTTTTCATTTCCCATGTTATGTCAAGGTGTGGAAGAATGTCCAATTTATAAATATTTATCATCACAGTTGATAACAGAACAATGACCTTTTTTCTGCCAGCCACTTCCATTATCCCAAGAAAAATCAATTCCTTCTTAGGCATTTCTTTGWTATGCAGACTGACTCCCCTTCCTCATCCACATCAATGTATTTTTAATGTTCTTCTTATATCCTTAAGACTTTGCTTCTCCAGCTGTTGCATGTTAAGGACAATTGATTTCAACAGGAGTTCTGCTTGCTCAGTTGCTGCAGTTTGTAGGGGATATTTTAAATCTATTATAATAATAGAATTTTGTTAATAATATTTCTGTTATATTTAGTGTTATTCAGGGACCAAAAAATTGGGGTGTATTCCTTGTTTGTAGACACCAAAATTTAAAATATGGGCAGAAAAAAAAAAAAAGGAAGTTGCAGAGGTAAAAAAGGAGGTGATTTGGCATGTGCATGTTTGTGAGAGAGCTGTATTTGTACATAAATGTATTTTTTGGCTTTTTAATTAGTCTACTTGATTTGCTTCAGCGATTGTTTTTGGACTACACATGCTAAGCAATGTAAGAATGTGAAGGAAAGATGACGGCTTGGCAGATACTTTTCTACCTATCAGGGAAAGTCACAGAAACAGGATTAAAAATTTTGAAAACTCATGTTAACATAGGTAAATAATTTAATAAGCACATGATTTTTACCTTTTGTTGAAACTGCACGTGGACTTTTCTATCTATCTTAGAGCTGCTGCCACCCATTTCCATGTAGAATCTGAGCCCGTCATGGATTCCAGCGTGTCTCTGATGCTGTTTCCAGACAACAGTCTTGGAACTGTTGATTTTTTTTTTTTTAATTCTTTCTTCTTTTAACATGCTAAATAAAAATAAAATTCTATTTTCTTTAGAAAATTTTCATTTTTGTCCAAACTATTCTAATGCATAAGGAAAATATCCTTTTGACAAAACTATAGGTCTTATCTCTACTCAGAATTCACTTCTTTTTTTTCAGAATATTCAGAAGCTGTTCCTGGCCTCCCCACTTCATATGCTGCTATCCTAAGAATTAAATCTGGCAGCTCATCTTTAGCCTCATTTAATTCAAAGAACAGACCACGATTAAGCAGTCCTTCATTAGGAACTGTATCTTCCCCAGGCTGGAGAGGAGCTGCACAAAATTTTCACTCTCCAACAAATCTCTATCACTTTTCAGAGGCCTTCAAACATGATGGTAAGTCTAGTTTTCCTCTCTGGATCTTTGAAATGACTGTGCTTATATTTTGTTGAAATATTTTTAAAAGCTGTACATTTTTATCAGCTTACTTCAGTATTTCTCAAATATAATTTTGATTTTACTAAAAAACACAAAGTAAAAATAAACCTCTTTCCCTTTAGAGTCTTCAGATTAATCTTAAAGGCACCAGTTAAAAATATTATTTCTTAARGATTCCTGCGGGGAATATTTTTATACAGTCTTTGCTACATGAAAGCAAAAACTAGGGGTTTGAAATTCCATTACAACATGATTTGTTCTTTTAAACTAATGTCCATAGTAAAGCAGTAAAATGTCTCTTTTACATACATATATATTTTCCCTTTGGAATTTTTCTAATTTACTCAGAAATTATAGTAACAAGAATTCAGGATGAATAATAAATGTTATAAAATTACTTTTTCTCTAAATTATTTACACTGTGTAGTCAGCTCTGTCCCACAAGTGCTTGCATGGACAGACATACCACTGCAATATGGTGCCATTCACCTTTAAATGCAGAAATTGATAGTAACAATACATATTTTCTCATATTTGCTTACATTTAAAAAAGACACATTTCTGTTCCCATATCTTCCTTGATAATCTTTATCTGAATTATATCCAAGAAAGAAAGAAAGATGAAAGGATGGAAAGAGAGGAGGGAGGTTGGAGGATATTTAAATATAATAGTCTAATAGAGTAACAGAAGAGAGATAGTAACAGAAGAAAATCACAAATAATACCCAGCTGTTCAGCAATGTACATGCAGCATAATGATTGTGATTACAGGATTATGGCTCCTGTCAGTAAAGCCTTGCATGTGTTGGAAGCCGATGATGTATGCATATGTGCTTTTGTGAAATAGAGATGGTTTAGGTGCAGGCTTGAATATATATTTCCTGAATTAAGATTTATCTAGAACACAAACAATCTGAGTCATGCAACCAGATAAATTCTGTCTGATAACATTTCTGCAACTGGGGCAGGTTTCTGCATTTGTCTGTCTTGTGTTTTGTAAGCAGACTAGACTAAACTTATCCTTACGTTGAGAGGCCTGAGAAATTTTAAGTTCATCTTATTCTAAGAGAATGGAGTGGGATCCTCAAACTAGGTGCTCCACCACATAAATCCTTGGAGTTTCCAGGAGGTGCGCCGAGATCACCTCTGACATAGCCCAACAATCATGAGTCTTATCAAAACAGAGGAGCCACATTCCAACCCTGGAGCTGAGCTTTTGCTATTTTGCAAAAAGAAAGAGAAGATGCATTAATTCGAGACAAAATAAAAAAGGGCCATTACTCATAAGCCCCACTGCTCGGAGCACTTCACTCAGAAGGATAAGGACTGCATAAAACAGTCCTTGGAGAGTCATTCCATCACTTATGGCTCTTTGTAGACCCAGCTGTGAAGTCACAGACAGTTGCCCAAACAGTTAAATCTGAGGCACCTGATTAATATTTTAAAAGCCCTTGATTATCTGAGGCACCTGCATGGCACAGGTATGAAACAGGACCTGTGAGAGTTGGCACACTTTGGGCATAGCAGCATTGAGAACCCTGTGGCACAAGGCCAGGCAGGATACTCTGCATCATCCAAAAGGGCAAGAAACACCTCTGTTCAGGCAGCTGAAGTCAACTTATTCTCTAAACCTCTCTCAGTTCATGACATGGAAAATCTTCTATTAATGACTTTATATTTGAGAAAAATATTTACCTTTGATATTTAGAAACCAGAAGTAAGTTCCATATCTCAAGTGTCTGGCATTCCATTTACTTAAATTAGTAAATTTATTGATTTTTATTTGGCATGAAGGCCTATTTTCAGATTATAGAGCTCTTGAAGGAAGAATATTTTATTCCCTTCCTGCAAGTCTTATGTGATAATTCATAGAGTTAAGTGACGGTGTTTACTAGCCAGAGCCTACTAAATGACAAAATGGTGTGGCACACAGTGCTTGTGTGTGGTCATGAGGGGCCTGCTGCAATTTTCAGGCAGGAATGAAAGGACATTAATAAGAGGGAAGAAGACATATTTTATGTTATTACAGTTGAGACCTTGCATAATTCAAGCATCTAATATATGGCATACACTCAGGAGATGGGTTTGTCGTGAGAAAAGACAAAATTCTTTTATTAGCTGCCTAAGCATATAGGTTCTCAAGTGACTTCTTAATGGATTTCCCAGCAGACCTGCTCAGAGGCCTGACATGGCTTCTAATAAAGCTCCTCTTATACTGACTTTATGCCATTTAATTTGCACTCTTAATTCAGTATGGATATCCTGATATCTCAAATTAAAAGAACCATGCTGTAGCTCACTGCTGAATTTAGACTATATGGAATTACTTAGCGTAAACGTGCAGTTAAGGCAGTACAGTCTTTCTGTTAGTTAAAGTCAAACTATGTATCAATGTGTAAAGTCACAGCTAAAGAATATGCACAGCAAGTGTGAATTATTCATAAAATAGTATTGAAGAACCATAAAACTGCAAACACTCATACTGCCTCACTATTTCCACAACTTTTGGAAGGGCAGCAGTAAAGATCATTGAATTTAACCTTGAATGAAGACTGGTTTTGTCCTTCCATCTTCAGTTTGATGTCTTTTAGAATAAGAGAAGGGCCCAGTCTGCAACTGAAAGCGTTTGGATCACTGAACTTCAAGATATGAAAAATCTGAATCTAACTCTTGCTGAGTGATGGTTCCTGATGCCAGATCATCTGCTTCGTTCAGCCATTTACCAGTCTGAATTAAAGACACGCACTAATAGAAAATTTCTCTTTGCTAAAAAATATTGGGGAATATGGATTAATGAAGGATAGTTTGAACTATTTAAGTTTAGATCAGATATGCTTGTTTCAGATCCCAAAACAGAGAAACAGTAAAGTTTTCTAGCTATAGGAAAAACTTGTCCTAGCTTTCTTGAAATGCGAATAAATATATCTACTTCAGAAAATAGAAATCTGAAAACCCAAGGAAAGAATTTGGTCTCTTTTGCAGTGTAAAGTCAGTCATGCCTGGATAGTACACTGTTCCAGTGTGTAGCATACTATAATCAGTGTACATCCTTTAGGGCATGTGTATCTTCCTGCACTTACCCTGCAATAGAAAAGTCTTCTCAAAGTCTTGAGACTTTTAAGTTAACTGAAACATAATTTTCAGATACAAACATTTTTAAATAAAATTCATTGTATATACATATGCCATATACCAGTGACCTGGAAATATATCAAGGATGGAGAAAAGAAAGCTGTGTGTAGAGGAACGGAACTACTTCAGTTACTACAGAATTGAAAAGTCTAGGAGGTTACAGGAAACTATTCCCATTAGCAGTATTTCTCATGATTTAAAAACAAGAGCATGTTCTGATTTCTCAGCAAAAAGACCCAAAGAACATCTGAATTTTTTATCAATATTTGAGGGAGAGACTGAAAATATATCTGTATGTAAGAGAGAGAAACCACATTTTGGCTACTGTCTGAGATGCAGGACACCCAGGTTCCAGTTTCTGCTCTAGGGAAGGTGTAATTACTTGCTACTAAGATGTCTGATAGTCCACCTTGAAAGTACAAATGTGCTATAAGGAGAATTTCTGATTCCAAATAATACTCAAGAATACTCTGATATAATTTAAAGGAATGGTTTTACTAATGCGAGGCCTATTTCCCATTTCCTTGCATTCCTGAACAATACCATTTAAAATAGTAAATTATAATGGAAGTGTTCATTGCATTTAATTGGCTCAACTGAAAATAGTGAAAACTTAAAATATTCAAAATATTAAAAGTATTGAAAATAGCAACTCAAAATTTGTAAAGTGAGAACAAACTAGCTGTTTTGTTGCTTGGCTGCAAWGCATGCCTATAATCCCCAAGGCATATGTGTCACTCTATAATATATCATCAGTCTCATAGCAGTTAAGTAAGATACAGAAAACTGGTGATGTTTTAATAAAAGCCTAGGTGAGGAACAAAAATGTTGCCTTTGAGAAATTAAAGTAGTAAATTAAGAAATGCATATGTCTATTCTTCTTTCTCAATAGATGTAACCCGATTAAATAGAAACTTTGAATTATTCTGCATCATCATTCTTGTCATGATACCTTGTAATCCCTTAAACGTTTATGTCATTTTATGCTCTTGCATACCTTAGAAAGAAATAAAATGATCACATATCTCCTACACACAGACACAGAAGACTGTCTTGTTTAAGAGCATGGGTCACTGAGAGTTAGAAAATGAGTGCAATCAAATCTGATGCTTCTGGGCATAAATTGCTTCCCTGAGGCGATTAGGAAGGATACGCCACCTCCAATGCACCAGAACCCAGGCACCCTTTACAGCGTTCAGGGTTGAATCGGTGCACTATCAGATGGCATTGCCTTTTCCTCTGGAGCGCTTACCGCCCATGGCCGCAGGCACCATTCCAGACTAAGAGCCAGTCCTGCAGACAGCAGACCGGGAGTCTTGACTTCTCTACTTCTAAAGCAAACAATTAAACTTCATAAAAGTGTACATGCTTAATGTATAGCAGTGTTGTTGTTTAGAGCATATAGGTTGTAGACATAGGCTTACTGGTTATTTTAATTTATGAACTATTTTGCTTTAAGGTTCTAAAATGGTTAGGGCTTCTACTCCTGTAAAAATTTGAATGCATATAGAAGCCTGTTAGCTTCAGCAGAATACCTTATATGTGCTCGAATGGATTTTATGATCAGGCCCTTTTTTCTGCTATTGCTTGGTGGTTATCCATGTATGGTGTCATCTAAAAGTCTAACTGCAATTTTGTTTCCCTGTGAGGCTAGCATAAGGTCTCAAAGAACATACTGCTATGGCTGTTCATGATTAGACCCAGAGACTTATTTTTCAAGAAAGGCTGTGGTCAGAAAGAGCAGGCTGGTGTAGTTGATTAGACCTGGGACTGATAATCAGAGTTTATTAAATCCCGACGTTGGCTTTCTTGAGCTCAATTGAGCAACCTTGTAGTCTGGTTTATAAAAGGACACATGAACAAGGTCTGTGAAGATTAATCAACATGTAGTTTGACTGTACACTGAAGAAATTGAATCAAAGTTTTTAATAGTGATTAAATATGTGCTTAATAAATGATGCAATACTCCTAAAAGAGAAATTAAGAAATTCCCAGTTGTAATCATGTGAAACTCACATGGTAGCACACTTCAGACTGGAATCCTCATGCAGAATGCAGAATTAGGCTCTCCTAATTATTTCCTGTTGTTATTAAAATAAATACATCTTGGATTTAAATACATCTTGGATTTCCCAAATGAATGGATATTTTAAAATAACGTGCCAAGTTTGGCAATGACATTAAATTTATTTAAAAGTGAATTTTTAACTCGTGTACTTTTCAACTGTTGAACTTTGTTGCCACCTACTTAAAATCTCCAGTCCTTAAAGCAGTAATAGATGAGATTGATCAAATTCCTAAGAAGACTGACTAAATCCCATACAGATCATTAGATATAAGGTTTTTTTTCCAAGTATATCAGATTTTAGTCTGCACATTATTCTCTCAGTTGGGATGTCTGTCTCAGAAATAATAATGGTGGAATAATAGACAAAGAAGAAATGGTATTATTCAAGAATCAATATTAAATAGTGCTGATAAATTGAAAATTGTGAAGCACTATTGTGATTATAGAATTTTCAGGAGAAATTTGAAACCATTTATATGGATGCTGAATGTCAACCTAATTCATTTACCATGGAACTGAATGTTTTAAATTATAAATTAAGATGATGATTCCTTAATTCCCTTCTTTAATATGAAAATGCTGAGAACTGCATATAAATAATTGCTATTTAAGATATCAGTTGATAAATTGATCAAATGGCAAAAGACAGTCAAAAATCTATTAATGTATGCCATGCACGTACATGCTTTTTTAAAAAATTTGTTCTAGAAAATGGATTAATTATATTAATTTATGGTGAATTGTTCAGTCACATTGTTCAGTTTCAGAGATTTAGGGCAGTGGAGCCAACATTGACTGATACACTCCTCAGTCCTGGCCCCATGATTATCTAGTCTTGCACATCTGTGGRCTTACACTATGACTCTCTACTTGCCTAAAAACCTGCTTTAACCTCCATTATCTTTATTACGGACAAGAAAATGAGATCTACATCTCCGAGTCTCATCCCACCATGAAACTGCAACATTGTGATGTGCACTGGTTTCTGGGAAATGTTCTTAGATCTCACAGTTTTAATGTAGTCTCAAACTACCTACACAGAAAACAGAATACAGTAAGCCTCAAGTGGTGTTCCGGTCAGAAGAGTCTAGGACTTTCCATTACTTTTAGTGGGATGTTAAGTTCACTAGCTGGCTAAAGGCACCCATCATTGATATAAATACAGAAGCCCACACAAGACTTCATTTTATTTGAGCTATTAGAAGCATTATTTGTAACAAAATTAAAATGTATTTAATTATAAACCAATCAGTATTTTAATTTGAAAAATAATTTTAAATATTTCTGAAAATATTTAAATGCAATGTTTGCATCTGCAGTGTTTCCTTCATTGTATTTGAAATAAAGAGAGGAGGTATATAACACGTAAGATTTCCTATTCCTAGACTTTCATTGGAGTTTAAATAAAGATAGTATTACCAGATGATCTGTTATGACTTCTTGAATATCACAGCCCATTACATTTTATCTAATCACCCCTTTATTAAGCTTAATAATTTGTGTTTTATTAAAGTCTTGTCTTTTAAATATGTGCTTTGGTCTCTTCAGAATAGTTCCTTTTGTTCAATTATTCTGTTAGACCAGATGGTCTAACTGAGATGTAGTTTAGTCAATTTAGCTTCAAACTGATGAACATTCTCATTCATTACTATGTCGCTTCTGAGTCTCCAAATAATCTCTGCTCATACTCCGCACTCCATTTGAAATGCAGATAAGCAACTAACTGCATCTTCCCATCTTTCAGGAGCATGACTTGCATCCACTGAACTTTTTCTATTACCTTTGTCTTCACCAGAGACACCAGTAAAACCTTCTGTGTTCCTCATTCCTCATAATAAAAGTATCCATTTTGGCACTACCATTAAGAACAGCCACCTCCACTGGCAGAGGTCACTTTTTTCCAAGAGGAGAGTGAAACACAATCTTTCCATATTACTGTTGTGAATAGTACAGATAGTCAGAACACTTGTATTGCTAGTGACACCAGCACCTATACTATACTTGCATTGCATCCTTTTCTTTCTTTTCTAGCAATCCTAGACTGTGACAAAATGTTTAACCTATGAGGTCACTCCTAGAAAGAGGATAAAACCATTAGCCTCCATGCATACTCCTTAAATGTACACCTAAGAATCTGCATGTGATAACACATCTTAAATAACGATTTGGTTTTGCATTCAATAATTAATTGTTGCATTTGCTAAACTCTAGCTTAATGAGTGTCCTGATTATTTATGCCCATATTCATTAGTATTCTTTCTTGTTCCATGTAAGAAGTGGGTAAATGAATTATAAGAAACAAACCAAACAATGTATTTGTTCCCACGTTTGTCTTGCTTAAAAGAAGTTTTGCCAGCTGATTACCTTTGTTTCTGTGACAGCCTCTGATGAAGTGCTCAAAACTTAGTACTGGAGTTATTTTAACTTCTATAATATAGGTATATATCAGTATAGTTTATTATTTTTTGAAAATAATACAGATATCTGTCCCAGAAAACAGATTCCTGCCAGTAAGACCAATTGAAGCAATTGGACAAATACAGCATTAATGTACACATGCAGAAGAGTAATCCAGTCCCTTACACAGTCCTGCAAAAGGGGTTGAAAAACTTGAAAATGATGCAAAACAAACTGATAATTGTTACTACTCTGATTTGTTGTCTTTACAAACTGACAAACTAATTGTCTGAATCTATTTCAGTAGAAATATGCATATCTGAAAATAAAGGTATTTCCACAATTAACATTTGAAAAAGAAATGTAATAGAACAAACTGAGACCCATTTAATAAATGAATATTCGCTAAAAAGAAAGGATGAAAAGGATAATGGGTTTTCATGTGGTCCTTTCGCAGTATGGTAATAATAGAATTTATAAAACCAAAATGCCAGAGGTGAGACCTGGGAATGTGCACCTCAGAAATGACGAGAAACATGGGAAACATAGGTCATAGTATTATCATACTATGTAGTATATATGCTGTATGTATGATAATACTATGATCTGTGTTTCCCATGTTTCTCATTCTTTTTCAGACCCCAAGTCTTCCTTGTCTGCACCAAGACCCATAGTCCCCTGCGCCTCTTCCAGTCCAGCCAAACTTCTGAACCCAGGTCACAGTTCCTGGGCTGTGAACCCACAATATGCAGTTGCAGTTGAATGGACTTAGTCAAGTAATACAGTAAATCATTTTGATATGTCAACGATCAACAACAACAACAACAAAAAAAGCTGAAGGAGGTCTTCCTCAGGTGCATGTGAAAATCTTCCTTGCTACAAGCTGGTATTCTGCCTGGTAGGACAGTGACGGGGGGCAGCTCTAACGTTAGGTTCTACAAATATATCAGGAGGTCATAAACTACTTAATGTGCCACACTGTCCTCAGTACTCCTTGGAGGACTTTTATGATGTGAACATACGAAACTGTAAAAGTGACAGAGAGAACCCTGCTCCCATATGTTTCATTACAACTAATAGGACAATGTGCCGCCTCCCCACACAGACCAAATCCTTAGGCCAATGCTGTAAATTTGTTGAGTATTATGGGCCTAAATGAGTTAAGAGATGGGAGCAAGTCTAAGCTGATAGAAATTCCACAGTCTTCTTTTTCAATGTGAGCACTTTCATTATGCAGAGCTACGTGATCAGGGGTGCTATACTTGCAGCCCTTTACTTTTCTGAAAGTTACACTTCCCGCTACACATTAGGAGTAGTCAGTCATAGATGTATTCTATGGGTCTATTCAGCTTTCTTGTCGATAACTGTAAATTCATCTGAAAATATACATATATGCTAAAATTAGAGAAGACAGAAAATTAAATGTCAGATTTTTGCATATATTATTTAATAGTAGCTACCAGTTACTGTCATTAATTTTATAAGTGATTTTTCTCAATAACTCTTTGACATAAAGGGGAAAACTGTGATAGTCTGAGTTCTTTGTGATAGGAGCTGTTACAAGCAGCAGCAGAATTTTTGTTTACCTTGCTCCCTATGCATGGGGTTAATTTCTCTAACTAACTGTCTTAGTCCTCTGGAGCTGTTCATTACAGTTTGGACCAAAAAAAATCTGATGAGAAAGCCATTCCACCTTATTGTTACTGTAGTAATATTTCCTCCTTTTTCTTTTCTTTTTAGTTTGTTAACTATAATCTTCTTAACACAGCATCTGGAATAATGTTACTTGAATCTCTGGAAAACTTGCATGCTATAATCTAACTTTTTTAAAGCTATAATACATTAACATTTGTTCAGAAATCCAAAAGTACAGCACTTTCTCTTTCCACAGAAAGTGTCGATTATGGACCGGTGTTTGTACAAGAGCCAGATGATGTGATTTTTCCCACTGATTCTGAGGAGAAGAAAGTGTCTCTGAATTGTCAAGCTCGTGGAAATCCGGCTCCCACATACAGGTACATGTTTTAGAATTTTTTTGTCATTTTCTGAATATGTGGCCATTACAGCTCCATTCTGAGCATCAGTGTACATTAGACAACAATATAACAGGAAAGCTCAGTGACCCAAAAGGCCTTTCGGTTGTTGGGAGCAGTGAGCGTTCTGAATAAGCAAGAAACATAAGTGTAAGGAAATGAAGACAAAGGGATTTGTGAAATATCGAATTCTGTTCTCTGTACGTTGTGTCTATCCATGCGGAGGAATGCCTTTTGTCTACTTTTATGACTTATGCCTGTAACAGCTGACCAGATCAAAATCTTTAATTGATCTATTTCTGAACACAAAGCTAGGAAAATACACTATAAAGTTAGGAAATACTATCCCATTTTATAGGGAAAACCATAAAGAACAGGTACATCAAATGGCATGACTATGCAATATAGGAAACCATGGCTGAGGCAATCCTGGAGTCTTTCACTGCCAGGTTAACTCTTGCCTGTTTTCCTACACAAACTGTTCCCCCRCTGTCTGTTGTGCCACACATGGGAGTCTGAGACTTCAGTGCATCAATGGTGCCCATTTACAGGTGGGAACAGTATGCCGCAGTCACCTTTCCTCCATTTGCTATATCTGACTCTGCTCATATTTTATGCGAATCACAAGCAATGTCGGAGGGTTGGGGGAGTATATGGTTAATTATTTTCTCCAGACACCCTTTATCTTTTCTCCTAAAGTCACTCTTCACATACGGAGGGATCATAAGGACTCTTATTCCTGTGTTTCATCAAATGTGGCTATCATCAATTCTGCGTTTTATTTTTTACCTATTATACTTATTTCACCTGTGGATCTTTTAGGATTCTGGATGAGTTCCCCTTAGATTTGAGTCACAGAACTTCAATTTCTATGACTAGAATAAATTCAGAGGCAGTATCATCCTTAAATATCCCCAGCACAACAGCACCATGCCCCAAATCTGCCCCTTTGCAACAGACATGACTCAATATACAGATCTGAAGCATGGCACAACCTCCCCAAACAGCACAGACAAGACTAAGACATGTAAGATGGACTTTGGAATGAGTGGCCAGAAATTCTTCAGCCTTGAATTGCATGAACTCCTCATACTGTGAGATGAAAGTTATGTTTACATTTTACCTGATCTACATTCCTTCTCTAATCTCTGTTGCATATTTGCTACTTTGTTCACTGATAAAAAATGATGTATGTTAGTTCTCCACGCTGTTAAAGAGCTGTCAGTCCATCAAATACAGCATGTACCCATGGAGAAGAGGCATAAATTCCCACTCAAAAGAGGGAACCCTATGTTCAGCCCTCCTCAACAATCTCATTAATATTTTGGAATTGGTCTCTTTAGGGAACCTCTGCCATCTCCTTTCTTTCCTGGTCCAACCATTTTTGCATTTTCACAGTCGAATGCAGTAAACTAATACAGACTTTAAGCATATCTGTTTCTTCAGTTTACCAGAGATTAATTGGTGTCAGCACCCTCATAAACATACTGTCTTGACTGCTGTTCATGCAAGGAAAACTTTGGGCAGCAAAGCCTAATTCTAACGCAGTTTAACTGCTGTCTCTTCTATTGCTGCCACCTGTCTGTACAGTGTATGCAATGTATCAATCAGGGGAAGGAAAAAAATATATAAATGACTTTGTGAAGGGAATTTTGTTCTCCAAGGCAGGTGCAGAGAGGATTTAACTTTAAAAAAGGCTATAGATAGGCAGAAGTTTGATGGATTTCAACTTTTTCCACATGAAATAATGAGGAGAAAGAATATTTCTGTATCACCAAAGAAGACACTATCCTGTTATCTGTAAACACTGGACAATTGAGATCTTTACTTACATAGGAAATGAGGACCATGCTGCTAACATTTTTTTCTTCAGCCATGAATAAAGCACAATACAATTTTTTAAAGCTATGTTAAAAGAAMACTTAAAGCACTCAAAAAAGCCAAAATTGAGGTTGTCTTTGCCATTTTACTTCATTTCCTTCCTGTATGACTAATGATACAGTGTTCATAATCTGTTTACAAATTATTCTTTCCTGGGACATTACTTCAAGTTAACAGACTGGAAAATGCTCACCTCATTTGCAGATTTTCTTCTTCCTTGCTAAGAGCTTCTTTCTCTTTGGTGAAGCTCTACCCTGAAATCAGAATTTTTAATTTCTTTGKTTTTTTTTCTCAGTTCCAGTTATTAATGTATTTAGATGCATTGACTTAGAGTGTAACTCCCTGAGATAAACTGATTTCAGTTGCTCAGGATGTCTGTAAATCATACTTCATTACATTAAGTTAAGACCCATAAAATTAGGARCATAAATTACTGACCTTCAGTGAGGATTATGGGCATTCACAAGCCTCACCAGGGCAGCAGCGACACTGAGTCAAAGGCAGGTGCAGATTTCCCTGAGGCAGCACTCTGTTACGCATCCTGCTCATGAAACACTGCATCCCCTGTTTTACTTAGGATGGCTGGTTGGAAATTTTTGCCAGTATCATTTTCTGATAGAAAAGGCAGCAGAGGGAAAAATTTAAAAAAAAAAAAAGGATTTTCTGTTTCTTTAAGCCAAATTAGTATATTTTGAAATATTTTGTGTCATTTGTCTTCAAGAAAATAAGTTAAATTGATTTTTCCCATCAGCACATTGCCTTTTAAGTATTATATTTGTTTTCCTGTCCTCCAGAATCAGTCAGGATACCTAAAAGAAAACATGTCACATAATTTAGTGGGTTTTTTCCTCTAATGTTCTTGAATATGTGAAGGGAATGAGATAATTCAGAACAGGATATATAAGCATGGAGCTGCCAAGCTCCAGACTTTTGGGGAAGCATTACAAAAGCATAATTTTTCATTGAATTCAACTGAAAATGAAATTAAGTGAAGCCAGCCAATTAAAGCAAACTTAATTTTGCTTCAGCTCCTATTTGGATATGCCTAAACATTTCATTTCAAATTTTCTTTATCTAAATCTCCATCATTTCTGGATCAATTCATTTTTCATTCTTATTTCATGAAAAAAGTCAATTTTCATTATAATTTAATGAAAAAACTAATCTTAAATTGATATTTGATTATGTAACTTGTTCAAGATGAAAATTTCTACTTCTTTTTATCCCTGCTAAGTATGAATCTCTATAAAAATTAGGTAGAGAATCTTACAGACATATCCTTAATATCCTTTCTGATATGAAGGTATTGTCAGCAGTATTTCATTCCTTGCATTGAATAATGGAGGGATCCTTTGCAATCAAAATTTCAGTCGTGATAAAAAGGACAAATGAAAATTTTACAGTTCATCTTAATGTTGGTAATTCTATCCTTTGGATTAAGAAAAATTCGGAGGTACTCCAGCTGAATTCTGCTGTCTGTACCTCATTCACCATGAATGTTAACAAAATAGGGTAAACAGAAAGTCATTTTACTTCATTAAAGTTGCCTCTAGAGTCCAGATGTTGCCAAGTTCTTACAGTCTTTTCTGAACTTTAGCAAAGCTTGGAAGTGCTTGGTAACTTCCTGAGGCAACCTTGAATGCAGAATGGCTGCTAGCTAGTGATGGACAGAAATGCTTATGCATCATAATATTGATGCCATGTGACACCTTTCATGCAGATTCATGATACCTGTTATACTACTTATCTCTTCTTTGCAATATCAGAAACATTCTTTTAACAATTTGATACAAAAGCAAATTTAAAATGTCTTATGTGGATTATTGTTCTTTAACCAAGATATTGTCACATACCCAAAGATTATTCAGAGTGTTTGAATCCATTAATGTATCTCAAAAAATCTGTTCTCTTGCTGCCAATGGAGTATTTGAGGGTTTATTGTTTCAGCCTTTGAAGATGAATAAGAGAGGTGAGACTCTTGGCGAGAGAATATAGATTAAAAAAAAAATGCTCACAGAGCATAAAAATGGAGAGACTCTTAGTTTACATCTCAACTTCAGAAGAAGTATTCACCTTAGTGAATCTGAATTATCCAATCCATTGCCTCAAGTTTGATACTTCATAACATGATTCAGACTATCTGACTTGTTCCACCTTCTATTCACTATCTCTACTGTTCTGGCTTCTCCTTTCACTCCCAGATGCTTCCCAGACTTAGTCAATCTTCTGCCAACTCCTCATCTGATCTTGGTTTCCATACTTTAAATGTAGGTATTGTCCCGACCAGCTGCCAGATAATTCCAGTCTCCCCAGTCCCAGTCTTCTCTCAGTTTCACATATCCTGGTTCAGCTAATATAATCTTGCCTTTCTCAGTTGCCAATATCCCTTATTCTCCAAGAGTCTATGTCTTTAAATCTACCTCCCTGCTCTTCACAGGTCTTGCTTTTCTCCTCTTTACATTTGAATCAAGTTTCTCTATTTCCTGAGCCCCCAAAAARTGAATGCAAAGAGAATGGAAGAGAAAGGTTCCTTGCTCGCACACAGTGCAGCCTCCACACTGTCAACAGTCTGAGGTCATCTGGGCCTAAGACTTTAATGATAAAGTGTGAACTGAAACTCTGATTAYTGTGAGCACAATAAAAGTAATACCCTGGACATACATGATGCATCTGTTATATAAATTTCAAGTTTCACGCCTTTATGGACAGTAGTGTTCTGGAAACAAAAGAGTTTCTAATTCGATTCAGCATAGGGAAAATTATGAATATTCTTGCACCTTAGAAAAAAAGGTAGAAGATCTGTTTTGACTTGATTTTTTTTCAATAAACTTACCTTTTGGCCAGGCATGTTTTGCAATGTCTCCATCCAAAAGTTTGCCAAAGTAATGGATTACTCCATAAACTATCTTTAAATAGCAGGTATCCTTAGTAATAGCTGGGGCTATGAGCTCCTGTATACTAAGCATGATGCCTTCCTTTGGCCATAAAATGCTTAAGTAGTTTGTTTCTATTTCTCCTAAGATGGCTTCGAAATGGAACTGAAATCAACATTGAAAGTGACTATCGCTACAGTTTAATAGGAGGAAGTTTGATCATCAGCAACCCCAGTGAAATGAAGGATTCCGGACAGTATCAGTGTTTAACTACCAACATGTTTGGCAGTATATTAAGCAGAGAGGCCATTCTTCAGTTTGCATGTGAGTAACAATTTTTTTTAACGTGGATAAATCAGATCTTTGTATTGCTTGATAAGATTCTAAATTGTAATCTGGCTGGTTTTTTATACAAAAGTTACACTGTCTACTGACTTTATTGTGTTGGGTTAGAATGTGAGGATTAGAAACAAAATGCTTAGTGGGAAATACTTGTTTTCCATGGAATTTTGATTTGAGAAGAGTCAGAACCAACTAATAAAACATTTGGGCACATATCCCAAATGTTATCTTTTAATGACTTACTTGTATATTCCCCAGCGATATATTTCATTCATTGCTAATTTTCTGAAACATGTACATCATTTTACCACACTATTCAAACACATGTGAGACTGTGCTTGTCCTTGAGCAAGAGATAAAAAACATCAAACTTTTACCACATAGTTGGGTAAAGTGCACCTATATCTGCTAGGTAGTCTGCGTCTATAATTATATGTGTGTGAGCATAGTGTGTGTTAGTGCATCAGGCTTTTTTTTTTCTTTCTTCTTCTTTTTTTTTTTTTTGGTTAAGACCTGCTATGAGGGTTTTTAAGAGACAGGGGTGGAAAAGGAGCTCCGTTCTAATTTCTCAGATCTTGCTGAAAATTGAGCATTACCATGAAACACAAAGTAGTGAGGCAGAGCTTCACACAGTCACAACTAGAGATCAGTGGGGGCAGGAAGAAGTTGCCTACCTGCCTGTCTGCTAATACATGAAGTGACCTGGAGAACCCAGCAGAGCTAATGGGGGTCAAGGGATCCTCTGTCTTTCCACCCCTTCCTGGTAAACACAAACCTCTCAAACCTATCGTTTTAGTCATTTCTGTTGCAAATGCTATTAAAGTGTAAGAACTATCTACCTATATATGGGGACTATCTACCCACTTCCATGCTGGGAGCAATACTGAGGTATATCAAAGTTTCCTTGCCTCACAACAGTATGTTTAAAATCTGGACATCATAACAGTGGTCTTATCACTAGGTATTATTGGAGCTCAATCTTAAATTTAGCTCTGAGAAAATTCTACTACATTTTATCTTTTAGACAACAAAACTATTGTAAAACAAATCACTTGGTTATAGAACCTGACAACTGGTAAATATGGGTTGTGCCGGGGCTTTGAACCTCAGATTTTCATTCCCCTTTCAGGAGAATGGCTAAAAGGTGGCTGTTTGACCTCCAGCTGAAGAAATGACAAGGAAATTGAGAGCTGGTGCCCAAGCAACAGAAAGTCAATGGGATTTCAGTGGCTAGGTCCAGAGTTCATATAGGACCCCATGTATTTTCAGCTACATTATGCTGAAATCTGTTTTTTCTTTTGACTACTTTCAATAAAACAAATTTAGCTAAGGTTGTAAAGAAAGAATAAGAGAGAAAGGGTTGAGTTTGGTAGGTTTGTTTTTATTTTAATTTCTTTATTAGCTTGCACACCTGCTTTGCAGATGTCAAAGTTCTTATACTACAATAACTTGAATGTGTTTTCAATTCATTGAAGTATTAGCTAGGGAATAGTATGAAGCTTTTTCAGGCAAGGTTAACAGAGGACTGCTAGCTGAAAGAGCTGAGGTGCAGCAAACCATGCTGCAGAGCTTGCAAGAGAGAAGAGGCTGTTTTAAGTACACAGAGCTCTGTAAAAAAAGATGTAGAGGCATAACTGGTTAAAGTTCTTTTAGAAGTTTGTGAGCAGCCCTTTCGTGAGAGTAATTTCATGCTTAATGTCTATTTGTAGAAGTTCAAATTCTTTCCAGTATGGCACCGTCTCTTCCATTCTTGACTTAATGCTTCTTCTAATTGCTGTTTTTAAAGGGCCCCTTAACTTCATGGGATTTCTGAATGCCATTTTGATAATCTCAGTATATTTTGGTAAATATTAAGAAATTAAGATGACTTCCATCTACTTCTTGAATCTAATCTTTTAGCATCTCTTATGAGCTCTTTTTATTCTAAATCCCCAGCAAATATTATGCATTTCTTCTCTTGGTGTCAGTGTTTACTCATCTTTAATCTATAAGGTTATTGCCATAGTCCCCCAACAGTGAAGTTCTGTTTTTCTGCAAAAAGTCATTCTGCATAAAAACTGAAGTAATATAGCATAACCAAAATAACAACAGTAATATCTCTTAATTCAAATTCCACACACAAATATCTTGGGCACTGTATGTGTTTGTTTGTCCTCTTAAACTACAACATACTCAAACAGTTATAAAATCCTTTTTTTTCTGCGTGCTGTGAACTACTCTGATGTGTTCAGTAAATTATTATTAATGGCAATTGGACAGAGATAATTGTAAATATGCAAAAAGTTCTCCATTCATTGCAAAGTGCACCCTGAAATATTTTTCTCTCCTTTCATGCATAGCCTGGAATAACAGATATGCACTATTGAAATGTTATTTGTATCATGCAGTAATTCACAGTATAAATTGGTGTCAATGTACTGCAAACTCATAGTAATCTATCAGAAGATTAGATCACACAAACATGTTTTAGTAAATCAAAGCCAAAATAAATTAAAAATAAAGATTTTCCATTCTGATTTCAGGTTTAAAATATCCTTCTCTTGAATTTTATCCAGTCCGTTCAGCTAAATTTTCTTGAAGCAAAGAATAGAACATTTTCATCCTGACATCCTGGGGGAAATAATGTTTACAATGGTTCCCAAAGGCCTAATATTCTTTATTTCCATTAGAAAAAAGAAATTTGCTTTTCGGATGTTTAAAAGAAAGCTCTTTACACTATAGCATGAAAAATTGTTTTGTGAATTGAAACAAAATATTGTGGAGCCCTATTACTTCATATCTAGAAAATTTTTATAGTGTAATCCTAATCTTTCTGAAATATTTTAGTGATATTTTAACCAAGTAATATATTACATGTCATTTTTTATAACTGTTTATCTTGTTTTTAAATCCATTAATTAGCTGAAAATAATCATGTAGTAAATAGAATACAACGCAGCTGGGCGTTTTAAACTGATGGTTTGTTAACAACAGGCTTCAGTGTCTCCAGTTATTTTCAACACGACAAAAAGTAAAGCACTGAAAATGAAGTTAATAAAGAAAAGGCCTAACCTTCAAATAATTAAAGTAATTGGTGCTGTGCATTCTTACTGAGCTCTGTTGGCTTGAAGGTGATTCATAATCCCAGACATAAACCAAGGAATTTCTTTTATGAGATGTAGAGGGACACATAATGGCATCCAGTTTCCCTTTTTCATTGAAAGCCGTGGATTCCAGAAGCTTAGACACTTACCACTTTCACAGGGAAATTTTAAAAATAAGCTCATGGACTTGCTTGGATGCATGGTGTGTACTGCTGTGGAAAATAGTTACATCTTTGCAGGTCACAGAGTTGCTATTCCAATTAAGGAGAGAAATCGCATACAGCTCAAAAAAAAATGTTATAGGGACCATTTAACAAAGTATTTAACACTGTCATACAGGAAAAAAATATACAGCATATGCTATAATGTGCATATGCAAAATATCATGAAACTTGAAGAAGAAAAAGAGGAGCATGTGTGTTGCACTGGGTCTTGTCTTTCTTACAATTGCATTACCGAAAACCTAACTGCTATGATTATTATTATGTAATTCAGCACCAGTTAGGTGTTACAAAAATAAACATCTATGTACTATGTCACTTGCCTAATTAAAATAGGACTTTGAAACACTTGTATGATTTCTTTGGATTTGAAAGAGAAAATGTGAATGGAGAGAGAGAGAGATCGAGAGAGAGAGAGAAAGCAAAAATTTACATCATTTTATATATGTTAAAAATATAACACTTGAAGTAGCCTCCTGTATTCCTGGTTATTTTGATACAGGAAACGGGAAAGACCAGTTATGTGGAATTAGAGATCTGCTCTGAATTTTAAGTTATCATTGCAAATATTTATGGAGATCTAAAACAAGAAAAAAGTTTTCCTTTCTTTTTCTTTTCTTTGCTTTCCCTGTGATCTCTTGTGCCCAAGGCTGTTCTGTGTCATATTATTTTAATGAGGTAGGCAAGAAAAAGAGAAAAAAATGCAAAGAAATAAAGGACAAATATATTTTTAAAGAAAAGCAAATATTGTTTTTTTTATCTTCAATAGAATTTTATGTAAAAAATATAAAAATATAAARCACTAAAAAATATCAAGCAAATCAGAATTCTTCATCACAAAAATTGTAAGTTTAAGGTCACAATTCAGAAGTTTAATTCAGCATGTTGTTAAAAAGATAAAAACTTATTGGTTTGCTTCAGTTTCAAATGTCATTTGTACTTCACAATGTCAAGGAAGAGTTAAGATACAACGTATGTTTTCTCAACAAGATTATCAGCTCATTAAAGTGTAAGAATATGAGAGAAATGATTACTGAATTCCTTTAGCTCATGCTTAAATTAGTGAATTTAGTATTTCTGGATGTGGTTACCTCTACAGAAAAGTTATTCAAATCCCAACACATCTTTACAGATTCTGCATTCTATGGAAATAGAACTGGAAAATAGATAGTTATTCTATTTCGTGTTTTTACTGCATTAAGAAAAAATGTGTATATATGAAGGCAAGAGCATCAGCCAAATAATTAAGCAAGCTATAGCAATCTACTGCAATGATAACCACTACAAGCACAAACCTAACTTTATTGACCAGTTAGTAGTTTTAGAGAGGAGCATACCAGCAAAACATTTTGGGGGATATGAAGCTTATATAATAAGAGTGTAAATTTTTTTAAGATAACTTTATGCACTAAGCAAGCCTACACTGGTAGACAGTTTTACTTTGATCTCTACCTCCCCTGATTTCTGTTGTTGTGAACGTGTATAACCTAAAGGAGGATTTTAAAACTAAACTTTTTCTCAAGACTGGCTATGTTAGGCATTAGACATTTGTACATGAGTTTAAAAGGAAGTGTGTGTTTTAAGTGAACCTGATCGAAATTTAAAAAATTATAAAAAATTGAGTTTCCAAGCCAATTAAATCCACCTGCCTTTCTACACAACAACTGCATATTTTTGTCCAGGGTTCCACAGCCTCTCCTTGGAATAGTGTGCTGCAACTTTGGTAATAACAGAGGATATAGTTTGTGCTGACCTTTGCCACATGTACAATCTCTGTAATTCCGTTAGGTCACAAAACAAAATCGCTTTTCTCCATTTGTGGATTATGCAACCTTTTGCACATCTACCATCTCTGTGATATTTACAGTTGGCCTAAAAAATAGAGAAAGGGTGGAGGGAAATAACTTTTCATCTGCCATTTACGGAACTCCTCACTGCAATTTTATTCATCTTATTGTCAATGGCTTTTATGTATCATTTTCCTTTTTTTTTATTGAATCCATTTTCTCATTTAATCTAGAGAGAAGGGTATTGATTAGATATAATTTATATGTCCTTTTCCAACTGATGAACTACCATGGTTGTCCACTGATGTACTGAATAAGAAGTCAGCAATGTTATGGACAAATAAATCAATATTTTTTTTGAGGAGACAGCCTGCATACTGCACATTCCATCATGGCACACTTCTGACAGCTTGTTAGAGAGTTCACCTCCTATGAAATGATCTTAATGATCTTACCATCACGTTCCCTGGACATCTCACTGGGTTTGCTCTATAATTTCCTAATAAAAATTAATTTCTAAAGGGTCGAAAAAAATGATATCATTGTTAATTCAAGAATATACATCAAAACAAAATGCTTAACCACATTATGATATCAATATTCCCTTTTAAACCATACAAAGTTAAACAGTATTAAGTAGTATAAAAGAAAGATGAGCACAAGCTGAAGCTGGGAAAGAAAACAGAATGCCATTAGTCATACTTTCTTTTTCTAAAAATTCCCCCTGTCATGCTGTAATACAGCCTACATTATGTACTGCTTTTCTCTGTAACATCATAGCAATGTAAAGAATGTTACTACACTAGTTAAGAAGAGCCAGATATGCAATAGTAATTTGCACTATAGAACCTTGGATTTTTTTTTTACATAATTCAAGTTACTTTCAGGAAACACATGCTCAAGATACACCTGCAAACCAGGATTACATGACATAAAATGTTAATTGCATATAGGATAGGTTGTGCTTTTCATGGTTTATTCATTGAAGAATATAATTTCAGTGAACCTGAAATTAATATGTATTTAGGTTATACTCTACAAATAGTTTCAGTTCAACAAAGACTGAGGATTTTGCGGCATGTCACAGAAGGAAGGGATCTGACTTCTAGTTTTGCTTTCTCAGATGTGGAGACCCTGCTTCCAATCTCCTCCATTATTTATTTGTGCAAACTGGGGCAGTTTCACATGGAAAATTGTCAGATTTTTCTCATAGAATGAGATTGAAAGGTAAAGGTCCTATTTTCAGAGGGTATAGGACTTGGATCAAATCCCTGGACCCCAGTTTCCCAGGTTAATGTTCATACCTACTCTAAAGTTGTAGAGTATCTAGTATTAGATATTCTACAGAGTACCTAGATAGATTCACATTAAATCTATCATTGTACTTATCTACTTTGAAATTCTGCAAATCTAGCCCTTTTTTGCTAACAGCATCAGACAGAATTTTAAACAGGAAAATGTATATTTTTATTATTTGAATTTTAGCTGCAGTGGTACTTATTTGGATATTTGTAAAAATATTCAACTTATAATCAAGTTCAATGATAGAAGATGCTAAGTACTTTGGTCCTAGTTTAACAAAATACTTCATCTTAATTTATTTGCATAATCTTAGTGAAGCTGATGGGGTGATGTACATGCTTAAAATTAAACATATGCCTAAATTCTTTGTTGTTGTTAAACAACATGAGAATTTCTAAAGCAAGAGTTGAAACAGTCTGTATGGATTTGTTACTATAGTGTCACCTTGACAGAAACATAATAGGTTTAATTAAGCCTCCTGCCATTCAACTCTTGATCCTTTCTTTCTTAATGTGAATAAATAGCTTGGAAGAATAAACTTCTCGCCTTAAGAACAGCAGAACTCACTACAGCTCCTTTTATACCACAGTCCTCAAACAGCCTTTCCTGTTTGGAAGATAGATCTGAGGTTCATCAGTGTGGCTATAGTGAATCTTTGAATAAAGACAGTCTTCAACCTTGCTTTACATAGGTCAATCTTTTATCCAAGACTGAAAGCAAGTATTGGAGAAATAAATAAAATCAGCACTTGAAAGTTCAACTATAACTGAAAACAGCATCCACTCTTTCCAGCAAGAATGCCTAGAATATTTATCCATTGTTCAAATTTCCCAACAAACCATTAATGAGTATTGCCAGATGATGAACCTTATGGGAATTCAAATGTACTCAAGATTGATATCTACTGAAAGCTTTAGGGGGGAAAAAAAATGTGCCTGGTCTCTTGGAAGTCCSCTTCCACACAGAACGTGCAGCATGTCTCCAAAAATGGTCTCCTGATCCTAAGTACAGTGACTTGTCCATAATAGCAAAGGACCAGCTAAGAGCTTTAGTAGGCTAGCTTTGAGTTTTTCTACCCTTTTAGTTCTACTGCTGAAGCTCTCTGAGGATTACAACGTTTCCTTTCTTCCATTTCTATATCAGCATTGAAAGACCTACTGACTTGCCTCTGTATTAGATCACTTAAAAAAGCAGAAGAAACCCAGTTCTTTCCTATCTACAAAAGTAAATGCTTTCTTTCCATGAAGAAAAGAGGAAGGAGGAAAATCATCTTATTTATCTTCTCTCTGCTGCCTTGAGTCATTTTCTTGTCTGCTCCAAAAGTGATTCCGTGTCTATGCTAGTAAATTAAACATTCTCTAGCACTGAGAAAAATGGTATAGAAAGACCCACATCCCTGCTACTAAAAACTTTATCTTCCAAAACTTTGTCTTCCAAGTCATCTAAGCTGTCTTTCACAAATGGTCTCTAGTCATTCCTGTTAACACCCAAAATGTGACAAGAAATGTCTCAGAGAGGGCAGTGAGCACACCAAAGTATGCCAGGGACAGTTCTAACAATCTGACATTGTTTGTGATCAAATTCCAGTGCCTGAGAATGTTTCTTGGCATTTTTTATTGTACCAATATACACATAGTCTGAGTGTCTTGAATAGAGAGTCTTCAGCATACTGGAGGAAACCCACACACTGCAATTTCAATATATGAATCAGCCATGCCAGACTTACTCTGCAACATGTCTTTACAAACAAATAACATATTCCTTCACTTCATACACCTGACTTCTCTGTGGTGAAATTACACATTACTTCTGCCTCAGAAGACCATTTTAACACAGCTGAAAGTCAAAACCCAGGAAGCTCTAAAGCAGCAACCCAAGAGTCTTTRTTTTTTGCAGGGTGGTATTAGAATGAAAGCAGCTTGAAAAGTTGAGGTCAGATCTCTAATTATGGATTATACAAAGCATCAATACAGTGCAAATTTGATTCTCATTATAATAGGTTGCTAGATTCAAAAAAGGGTATCAATTCTGCATGTACTCCATTGAGCAACATTTGTTATCTAATTCCGGTCGTATTACACAGAGTCATAACTTCAACTTCATTGATCCTCATATCCATCAGACACCAAAAAAGTTATGCTTATTTCAAATGGGAATGAGATTTATTAATCCTGTCAAGTTCATCTATTGCTACATACGTTTTGATGCCAAAAAAGTATTCTGAGGCTTAAGTTCTGCTCAGGCTTTAACTCTGAAAACGTACTTTAAACAATGCATTTTATATTTTGTGTTCTGTGGAAGCATTAATAGAAATCAGTCATGTGGGGAGACACAGTTTGAAATGTAATTATGGCAATCATTTAAAGATACACAGTACATTTTCTGACGTCTCATTTTAGCATCTTGCATTTCTCCACAGGATTGGAAGGCTGCTGTTTAACCTGCCTATAACCTACTTACCTATCTTTCACAATCTAATTTATCATGCTAATGAATCATTAGTCTTGGCATTTAAATATAGATTACAATAATTAAGAGTAGTGTTATTAAATAGGTGAAATTTTAAAAGGCTGAAGGAGAATTTGGTGCCAAGACCCAGCCAACACTTTTTAAATTTCCTTTGCAAGTTCTCACCTCGACTGACTTTTGGAAATTCTGTTCTCTCTACTCTTAACAGCCTTCCAGGTGCTGTAGATTTTGGTGATCAGTACTCTACATTCCTTCGACCTGAAGATGTAGTTTGACTTACATTTCATGTATGGTGTTTGTAATGCCACTGTTGCATTTCCTGCCCTTACTCTGCTCCCTCGGTTATATGGCCATAGCTCTATTGTGGCCTCCCAGGGAAGCAGAACAGGCCACTGATGTGGTTGAGAAACAAACTTTTCCTCAGGTTGTTCTTCAGTTCACGAGCTCAGTTGCACAGGTCCTTGTGCACAAGGGAGAGAGCAGCATGAGGCTGGGAGAGAAGTGGACAGGATATTTAAGCAAGCCTGGTCACGACTGCCACTGAATGTAGAAACAATAGAGCTAGTTTTCGTAAGGCTTTTTGAAGTCAGGGGAAAAAAATCTGGGAGAGAGCTGAGTCCTAACTTAATTAATAACACCGCAGAGGAGGTATTAAGTGTAAGAAAAGCCTACCATGAATGAAGGAGATTGATCATCAAAGAAAACAACATCTGGAAGGTTGTGAAGCATATGGGTGAAGTGAGAATTACCAGAAGTGAAGCTGAGTTAGACTGACAAGCAAATTAAAAGAAATGAGATAAGCTTTTAAGCCAGCTTGATAAAAATGAATAAGAAAAGAAAAATGAATGAAGGGGTAGGATTAAATTTAATCTACATGTGACCTCAGACTAAATTATTACCTTTCTTTAGTTTTCCATAAGGGCAGAATAATTTATACGGCTGATTCCAAACAAGACATGAGATTCCAGAAATGGTAAGTTATGCATTCAATTTAGGAATGAGAGAAGAGAGGAATGGTAAAAGTCAACACAGAATTAAAAAGTACTACCTGATAAAAGCCAGTGTCCCTACCAAATCCACCAGGTCTATTAATAAAGTTCAGTGCTTCAGACACATAACTTTAGAAGAGCGCATAGTTCCAAGGCCAATTTGTCCTTTCTTCTTCTTGATATTTTTTGTAATGTCCACAATGATAAAATTAAGTTAATTAAATTATCTGAACATACAAAGAGGGGAAGTATTGTCAACACAGAAGCTATATCCTCAGGTATGTTAACAATTGTGATAGAACCCTACATGGCTTGTAGGCCTCAATGAGGCTATGAAACCTTCTGGTGGACAGTGGGTGTGAAGCCCTTTGTATGTCATACTTTACATTTCCTGTCACTGCCAGAGGGGTCCATTCCCATTCCTAACATATAAAAGCTTCATCTTCCTCTCTGACATATTAGGGGGTCTCTGCCACATCTCTAGCCTTCACCTTATTGTCTAAATTATAAACACTTTTTATTTTGTGCTTCTCCCTCAGGAAGAAATAAAACCTCCAAAAATGTAATTTCACTATTATGACTCTCCCTTATCTGATCAGTGAAAAGGAAGTAAGGGGAAGTGATAGAAACTTTAGGACTATATAAAAAATTCAATAATGAAGTTATGTTTTGAATTATTGAGATTTCACTTTTTTGTCAAATAATAGAGTACAGAATATTATAGTTCATTTTTCCAATTGAAATTATATTTCATCTTCCAAAATAATGACAGAAGTAAGTTTTCTGATACTTATTTATCTATTTTTCTTTTACATTCATACTCATAATTTAAATATTCTGAAATGATTTTCCTGATTTTAGTGAAAAGTAGCAAGATCAGATGGTTGATATTATTGTGTCAGGGATTTTAAAGAAACCCAAGACTATATATATACAGAAATTGTATAAATATAAATAAATACAGTAACTCACAATATTAATCTATTTTCCAGTGTTATGTTAGGACATTTACCTACCTATGGATTATAGTCCATTTCTTAAACATCCAGAACATACAAACATTATAAAAAGTGAAATTACCTTCTGCTTTTCTGTTGCACTTTTAAGCAAGAAGAGAAGAAAGTCATTTCTAGAAAAGGAAAAATTCCCCATTGAAGATCTGTTGTGGAAGATAAGAAAATATTTCATCACAAAACATCTTTTGGAGGGTTGAGGGGGAAAGCAAGACTTGGGAAGGATGACGTAAATACATACTTTATTTTTAATATCTTTTACACTCAGAGTCGTGAACACTGTAAGATCACGGTCATTTTGCATATGACTTCTTGTAGTTATCAGAAGGATAAAATCAAAACAAGCACCAAGAACAATTTCTCACCATTGACAATAAAATAAGTTAGAAGCATCCTCTGATGACCACCATATGATGATAATGCTATGCTAGCCAAAGTCCCAAAGGTAATACTCTTAAATTCATTGAGAGTGGGCAGATGTGTTCTGTGTGCACACCAGGACCCAGCAATTCTTCATTTCATGTGTACCAGTTTTAAAAGCTGCATATTCATTTACCAGAATCTGGTTTCATACAACATGGTGCATATAAGGAAAAGGACAAATCGTTTCTATAAGACATAATGGAACCTGTCTCCAGACACACACACACACACACTCACACACACACACACACACAAAACTAAACAAACAAAAGCAAAAAAAAGATAACTTTAATTAGGTTTCAGCCTTATATCTCATCAAGCATAGAAATATGTAAAACTGTAAAAGTGCCCTTAGGTTCTTATAAAAATGTAAATCTTGAACCCACCTACCCACTCCATTTACCATACTAATTAAAAGACAATGCAGCAAGTCAGAAATTTCTAACACTGTATGTCTATCTACACATCAAATATTACACTGAATGTTACTGGAGTTGCAAGGTCAAGCTTCCAAAAGTTATGGGATGACAGATTTACAGTTATCTGTGTAGTCTGAATACAGCCATCCTATGCAATCCATTTTTTCTTACATTAGACTCTTTCAGGTCACAGAAAAAAATAGTGCTCACTTACTGAACAGTATCCTGTTTGCTATTCTTTTTTCAGTGCACAGCCCCTTACCTTCATTAATTTAGACTATTTAAAACCTACTCTGAAGACAAAATTAATTTCCTCAAAAGTTTTTTATGGTGCTCATCATTACCTCATCCAAGTGCTTCATGAACATTAATAAATTTATTTTTACAACATCCCGGTGAAGTGGGTAGTTATTGCTATTTCCTTTTTACCAATGGGAAAATAAGACATGAGAGATTAGTGTCAAAATATCTACTAATTTGGGGAACTGTACATGAGCAAATGAGGAGCTGTTTTTCCCAAATACTTCATATTTCCTATGTTGAAAGCAGAGAGTGATCACGTTCCTATTTATTACTCTAGCCAATCATTTTCTTGGTCTTTCTACCAGTCATAGCTTAATCCTACTTCTGGTTTCTGATCCTCTCATATTTTCCATTTCTTAGCCTTCAAATCCCAGTTCTGATTTCCTTGCCTACTGAAAAGATCTATTTGTCTAGAAAGCATAGAAACATCTTTTTACCTCTCCTTTGGTCTCCCCATGCTAATTATGTTTCTTTGCCTGCAGTTTGCATTCACTCCTTTCTCACATTTCCCCACTTCCAGCTCCTAAGCTCAGTTTTGTTCCCTGTCCTTTTTATTCAATACCTTCCATACCATCAGTAACATTCTGCATCCTTAAGAGAGTAAGTTAGCATATAGTTAATATTGTGCTAGTACTGGAAGCAAATGAAGAAGGCTTTTTGAATGGAAAGTATTGGCCATCTTAATCACAATAGTTGTTACCTATTGTGTTTATAATAATGGCTGAATTTCTTGAAAGTACAAATATCCATCGCCCAAAAGGAGGGGTTTTTGGATGCAAAAAAATCTGTATATCTTCAGGCTCAATAACTTATATTGCTATTCCATTAACTCTTGTAAACAAAGTGGGTCAAGGCTTTGAATGGCAAACTATTACAGTACATTGAATAGGAAGTTCCACTGGTAATCCAGTAGCTGGCATTTTTTCTTTTGAGTTAGTAAATCAGTATTGCAGAATACACTTTAATGAAACAGGTGTTCCCTGGATAAATTTTGACTTGGAAAGTGATTTCCACTTAAATACTTGCCATTTATCAACACCATATTTACAATGAGGTTTCGACTATCTCCTTAGTTCTCTATTAATATAATAGCAATCAGTTGTGACCTGTGTTTTGACTGGTTTGACTGGTTTGACTGTGTTTGACTACAAGATCTTGGTGTTTTAAGGCAGGCTCTGTTCAGTCACATACCCTGAATTCTGCTGTCATTTCACTGTGTCTTCTTTGTTTCCTGTTCTTGTCTCCTATGTTCTTCTGTTGTGTACAAATGACAGATTATTGATCCACCTAAAATGGAAAATCCTAACTTACAACCATCATTAGCCATGGCAATCCACAAATACATATAAGCACTGTTTGACTGTTTTTCTTTATTTGCCTGGCTGCTTGTTACATAAGGGCTGGGAACGTACACTAATGGGATAGTGGGAAATGGTATCTCTTCTGATTTTAAAATAACTCATAAAATTCTTGTTACTTCATTAAAGTATCTATATCTTCTAAAAAGTGGAAGTATCATAGATAAAATCTACCAGTGAATGTAAATTCAAACTGGAATAGCGGTAAGAAAATCATAGCTAGTTGAACAAAAGACAGTGAGTATTCTCAAATCCAGAATAGCCTTGTGGCAACTCAACTCAACAGAGGAGCCAATCATTTAAATCTTTTATCCTGCAAAACACAGTCACCAGCGGTTCATTGCAGGTCACTGGAAGTGCATTCAGGATAGAGATCTTTGCATATTTTGGTCAAAGTTTTATGAAATTCAGAGTTATGAACTATTGAACAAAGGAAGTTTAAAAACTGAGATAAGAGTTCCACAGGAGATTCAAGCACTTCCAATCTTTTTCAATAAAAATTTGATTATTTTTAAAATTTCTTCCACAATAAAATTCCAATGTAATTTGTTTTGGAATCAACTAAACATGACATTTTAATAATGCCAAATTGTTTTGTATACTTGGGTTAAGACTGGATTGGGTTAACATTGTTACAATGAAGTCAAATCATTTTCATGATGTCATTTTGAGTTCTGTGTTTGACTTTATATTACACTAAAAATATGCAATTCATATATATATATATATATGAGCTTAGACATGGCAAAACATGATTCAGTATTGCCAAAATGAAAAGCCAAAATGATCATTTTCCCCCATAAAATTATTCTTACAAAATGTTTCCATATTGGCGAATCTGCAGTATTTACAAAAAGCTTAAAATAATCAAACTGAACTACCATTATAACGATCTGACTCTATTTTTTATGAAATCTGTGCCACTTTACAGTCTTAAATATTCTCTTTTATTTATTGAATTGYTGAAATGGAATTATAGGAAAATCATCCAATGAGGAAGCTAACGCCACAGATTAATATTCTGTTGCAGTGCTACTTAGGCTAATTTAGTTGTTATCTACACCTACCTGATTCACAGCTGTTTCTGCCACAGATTAAATTAAAAAACAAATCCACCAGAAACTGGCTTCTAAACTCTTTCCCTTTCTTCCATTCAAAAGCTTTCCATGCAGTTTCTTTTAGACTACCTAATCTACAGTCAATAAATCATACTTGTTGAAAAGTATGATTTCCTGATGAAAAAGGATTGCACATTCTGCCTAATCATCTGGCCTAAAGTGAGACTTACTTGCAGCCCAAAGACTTGCATTTATTCACTGTTATTTCATATATGTTCCTAAATGTATGACAAATAAGCCTTTGAAATACATCCATAATGTGTATACATGCTTTGCTGCTGAAAATAGTTATGTAAAAGGGGGAGTAAACAGGACTAGAAAAGGGAGAAGCCCTGGAAGCACTATCTGACCCACAATCTGTGGAATCTCCTCTTGATTTAGATGAGCCTGGTATCAGACTAGTAATGTGAACAGAAACATGTTTTACAGAGACCTTATAAGAAAGATAGTGTAATTTATGAAATGGATCACAGAATCACAGAACAGTTGGGGTTGGCAGGGACCTCTGGGGATCATCTGATCCGACACCCCTGCTCAAACAGGGTCAGCTAGAGSAGGTTGCCCAGGACCGTGTCTTGTCCGCTTTTGGATATCTCCACAGATGGAAGACTCCACCACCTCTCTGGGCAACCTGTTCCAGTGTCCAAACACCTTCACTGTAAAGAAGTGTTTTCTTGTGTTCCAAGTGGAATTTCCTGTGTTTCAGTTTGTGCCCATTGCCTCTTTGCCTGTCTCTGGGCACCCCTGCGGTCTGGTCTGGCCCAGTCCTCCTCAYACCCTCCCATCAGGTATTTATACACATTGATAAGATCCCCCTGACCCTTGTCTTCTCCAGGCTGAACATCTCTCAGATCCTCCTCATATGAGAGGTGCTCCAGCCCCTTAATCATCGTTGTGGCCCTTCATCAGACTCGCTCCAGTATTTCTGTGTCTTCCTTGTACTGGGGAGCGGAGCACTGGTCACAGCGCTCCAGATGTGGCCTCATCAGTGCTGAGTTGAGGGGAAGGATCACGTCCCTTGCCCTGTTGGCAATGCTTTTTCCGATGCAGCCCAGGATTCGGTTTGGCTTCCTTGCCATGAGAGCAGTGGTGATGAGCCATGCTGGCTCACATTCGACTTGTTGTCCACCAGAACCCCCAGGGCCTTCTCTGCAAAGCTGCTCTTGAGCTGGTCAGCTCCCAGCCTGTCCTGGTGCCCGTGATTATTCCTCCCCAGGTGCAGGATTTGGCATTTCCCTTTGCTGAACTTCATGAGGTTCCTGTCAGCCCATTTCTGCAGCCTGTGGAGGTCCCTCTGAATGGTGGCACAACCCTCTGGTGTATCAACCACTTCTCTCAGTTTTTATCTAGCATATAAAATTATCCCAACAGGGAGAAAACTCAGCTGAGGGTTTTTAAGTGACATAGATCTCAAGCACACATAAAATTTGTCTTGACTTGAAGGAAAAGGGAGAAAATTCAAGTGTTTCCTTTTAGAGCATTGCAGGTGCCTTATCTGATTTAAATAAAATATTTACTGGAATAAATTTGAAGAAAAAAATGGGAGAATTGTGGTAATAACAATAACGGATATTGCTAATTTGTAGGATATAATACAACTATATCTTTCATTTTCAAAAAATATCATATGTTGTCTTTCAATGTAATACATAGTTTGCATAAAGAAATTACGTGTTATATAGAGAAGGGTGATGAGACCCCGACAGATAGATTATTTGTWGGAATGCATGTGTTTTTGTATGTATTACATTTAAATATACACCAATGACAAAAATTGTTCATCTCCTATTTTTTAGGAGACATTCTATTTGAAAATAATGACAAATTCTCCCAGTAGTTGTTTCGTGCATCCAATAAAATGTTCACAGCCTTACCTAATAAGCATGCTTTGCAATCCTTTGGCATCATACAAAAATGTTTGCAGATCAGTAAAATATGTAATGGTTTCTATTTTTAAAAATCTAAGCTTTCTAGATCAGTTACAAAGAATTCTCATCTTCAGACTTTATTAATTTAGAGACTAGCACTCTGTGACAGTGCATTGTAATGAAGACAGTGTACAGCAGTCTACTTCAGTTAGTCAAGGCTGTCAAGTTTTATTCCTTTTTTTTTCCTTATGTTACTGAGCATCCTGAAATGTGATGGTGTTTCTAGTACATTGTTTATGTGCTCCTGTTTATTCTTATCTCTGTTAATGAAAAACAATCGAGCATATGGAATGTGAATCAGCCACTGGTGTAAAAACCCAAACCAAACCCTCTCCAAAAGAAACAGGTTGATTTAGCAACTGAAAAATCTGTAAATAATGTCTGTTGTATAGCTCAATGTTTTTACTATTAATAGTCCTAAAATGTTTTCATCCACTTTAGCAGATACCATTTCCAGATCATAACTGATTGATATGTTTTAAGCAAGGATTAATGGGATGCCTTTAGTTGCTATGAAAATGYATGCAAACTAGGTCAGTGCTGCAATATGCTAGAAGCTAAGTCTTCATTTTATAAATGTTTTAGATTTCAGAGGATTCTACCTGGATTTTTGCTAAAATCTACCTTAATACTCAGATGAAACATTTATACGAGATTTAGTTCAATCAGGTAGATATTTTGTTAGAAAGGCTGGCTGACCTTTGGGGAAATTAACAGTTTGTGAGCTAAAAACTCACATGAACTCATCCTCAAGCACCATAATACTGGCATATGTAGGCCAGTACTATAACAATATTGCAAAGTAGCTGGTAACCACATTATTATAATTCAATGAGGGCAAAATAGTGACCTAATGTGAAGCTTTGATCCTGAACTGAAAAAGTACTGTAAGACCCAGAAGGCAAAGCGGATCTCACAGAAAGTGTTTTTCAGCAGTAACTCTTGATGCTTTGAAAAAGCTTTTCTAAGTATCTGGACTTCTCACTATGGTTATCTATACATCCATACCCTCTTAATTTGATTTTGATCATTTAAGTCATTTACTGACAAAAATTCCTGGGAATCCTCTGGTAAAAATAAATGAATAGATAGAGGTTGAAGCACAAGGAATTTGTATATTAAAAAGTTTAATTATCTTCAGTAATAAAAATTATTGTCTCTGTATGAGGGGGACGGATGAAACCAGTGGCAATGCTTTTCAAGACAGAATGTGACAGTCAGACTACAAAGTGGAGACCTGGTTCCCTAAATAAATCATTTAGCGAGCATCTCACATATCACTTTGATCTGGGTTATCACATCTTTGGGACATATAGTCTGAAATTTGTCTCTATGGGTTGCTTTGCCATGAGAGGGATCTTGTTCACTCACTTCATATAAATTATCTGAGGTGCACATGAACTTGTGAACGCACACTCAAGTTAAGAAAGATTAAGTGGTCTCTGATTTATATGATAGAATATCAGAAATTCAGTTTGGAGTAATTACGAAAATGGTAATTTTTTTTACATTTTATAGACATTGCCTGGAAGTAAGGTGCATACAGTGAATAACATTACATTCATTGTTCGTACGTCTCTGATAGCACAAATTACCAGAAATAGAAATACCTTTCATACATTAAGCAGAGGCATTTTGAAAAAGGACTATAATAAAAGGTTTACAAGTTTCAGTGTTTGAATTATAATGGTTATGAAGACAATGTTTCTACTTCAACTCTTTAAATTACTGCATGAAATGAGAATGCATTTAAGCACTTAAGGCTTGATTTATAAAAATGCTATTTACTTTTAGGCAGTTTCTTTACATAGTTTACTTGGTAAAAGTAGAACACTTTGATTTCATATAAGTTATAATATTTTTCTTTTCTTTTTTCTTGGAAACTCTTGTGGATGGTGACTTATCAGTCTCATCTCAAGAGTGCACATTAAGACAAAAAAGAGTTTAAGGTGTGAAACAACTGTGTTATTCTCTAAATCAATAAGTAGATTGCACTGCAATTTATTTTATTTAAAGAAAAATGGYGGAAACTTTTTGCAAGTGAAGTGCAGATGTTAGAGCTGCCTGGAACAGCTTCCCAAAAAACTCTAGGCTCAGGATCCTATTTGAAACAACGTGTTTGGTCTGATCTGGCACTTCCAGGATATTCATTGAACTGCTTGCTGAATGTTTTTTCTATCTTCTCTATATAGCTTGTTAGACAAAACTGTGCTAAAATACTACCGAGGACAGCTCCTTAGCTGTCATCTAGATTATTGGTAATTGTTACTCCTGAGAACTTTGGATAACATATTTAAGTACTATTGCATTTATAACTGCAGTATAAGCAGAAATCCGACTATGACTTATGTAAGTGTTCGCAAATGCTAACATACAGTTGACTGGGGGGAAAGAGGGAAGAATATTATGCTACTTCTTCTGTAATAATGAAGAGGCCAAGCACATAGGATTGAAGGCCAATTGTCTGAGATGCTGCATATAGATGATGAAAACATGATTAATAACTGAAAGAATTTACAGCACAAATATAACTCAAGGGATAACAGGACAATAAAAATCTCAGGAAAATAGCATGCAAAAGTTAGAATTAGTGCTTTAAGAGGCAGGTATTCTGGATCCCTAAGCATTATGGAACATTTTGAAGAAACCTCAACAGAAATTTATTTTAAGCCAAAATGTGAAGCTGGGCAATGTAATGAATGATGGAATTCTGAGGGGGAGGGGGGATTGTTTGTTTTTTGTTTTTTGTTTTTTTTAATGCATAAAGACTGTATGGGAGAACATACAAACAATCATAAAAAACTTATAAAAATCATAAAAATGATTAAAGTGCAAGCAGCAAAGATCAGCAGAGTTGGCAGAGCTTCTAAATAAGAAGGCACATTCATGGAGTTACATACATGGTAAAAGTATGTACAAAGTGTCCGATATTCAAAGTGTCCCTATTGCTGTAGTCACTGTAGTGTGAGCAAATAGCTCCGTGGAAAATACTGACTGTTATTTATCACTCGTCCTGAGCACAATTTTCAATCTGTGTGAACTCTGAACTGTTCAAACTACAGGGATACTGATATCAGTTTTCTGCTTTGTAGCCATAGCAAATATAAGTAAGAAAAATGATTTCTTCCTTGCTTACTCTGGCATCTTATAAAACCTGGTATCTTCCTTATTATCATAAGATGTTCTACTCACTACTAAATAAAAATTGGATCTTTTTACATCAGGAGTGGATAATAATCTAATGGTTTGGAAATTTTTCTCAAGGAGACCTCTAAGTGACTGAGTTTTCTTTGCAAAACTAAGGCACATTTAAAAGAGTATTGTGCTGATATTAGTGCTGTCCCAGCATTTAATTTACATGTCTCTGGTTCAGATTGTTACCTAACCTCTCCTTCCCAAGAGGTAAAATCTCCTTTTTATGCAAAGATGCAATCGTTATACTTATTTTTGGCATCAGAGAAGGAGTGGAGAAAAGAATATGAATAGAGAAAAAAGTTACACTCTTTCTTCACCACATTATGATTCTTCCCTGCCTCTTCTATCTGTTTCCTTCTCTTTCTTCACCACATTATGATTCTTCCCTGCCTCTTCTATCTGTTTCCTTTCATATTCAGAAGCAGCAGAAAATATTAAAGGAAGCTTGTGGCAAAAATGTTTCTAATAATCCCAATTAACAATAAAAGCACTTTTTACTTATTCTCCTACTATTCATTCTTTTAAGCAATGTCAGTTCATACGGCATTTTCCCAAAGTACTAAATAAACAGTATTGAGAACAATAAAGTTATACTAGGCACCTCTCAATATATTTTTCAACAATTTTCCTTTCATCCTYAACTGCTATGTATTGCTGTCAGAACCATCATGAGAAATGCTCCCTTAGTCATACAAAATATAAAACCTCATTCTATTTGCATGAATTTGCACAACTTAACGTTTCCTAGTTTTATACCATTGGTTTATAAATTCAGGGAGTAGTTTGTTTTTGTTTTATTTTGGTTTTTTTGCCTGATCTTGTGCTCCATATCTCACAATTCTTCCTTAAAAGCTGGCTAGCAGCTGATAGTTCACCTCTGCATAATAACCATAGCACATGTATCATTTTGACTCTTTCCCTCTAACTCCTCAGAGTCTGAACTCACATTTTTCAGACTACCTGTAATAGACTTCTGTGCAATGACATAGCACCACTTTTTCAGCTATGCTGTAATTTATAGACAGCCTAAAATTAACAGTCTACTATTTTTTTTTATAGCACCTTAAATGCACGTAGGCCTGGATCTCAAAGTCAAAGCCCAGATTAGTGTGAATAGTCTCTCTGTTGATMATGAGCTTATTACAGAATCACAGAATCACAGAATCGCTGAGGTTGGAAGGGACCTCTGGAGATCATCTAGTCCAA
>NW_020450653.1:838284-840199 GCF_003343035.1 Apteryx rowi
TGGAGGCATCCTGACTTGAGCAGTCTTTTGCCAACTACCCTGTCACTATAACTCTCCCCTCCCCCCGTCCTTCCTAGTTTAAAGCCCTCCTTAYCAGGTTGGCCAACCTGTTGGCAAAGACCCGCGTGCCCCGCCTCGTGAGGTGGATCCCATCTCTTGCAATCAGTTGTCAATCTTATTACATGTTCTCTATATACAGATATATACATATGTATATATACACACATATATACATACACATGTGGTTAAAATACATTCACGTTTTATATTTGTCTAGATGATAAATATGAATTTATATACATATATATGTGTGTGTGTGTGTGTATGTATACATCTACATATACCTATAAATCTTCAAACTTCTGAGTCAATCACAGTTTCCAGACTTGTGCACTTAATGTCACTCTGTATAAGACTACTTTATTCACCATCTCTTTATACTATTGACTCTTCCTTCACTGTCTACTGGACCATGTTTGCTCAAGTTTTTTTTTAAAGCAGCAAGTAAGCCAGCTAATAGAAGTAGATGCAAAGGTCAGGAAGCACATGTATGGTAAGAGAGATCTTTCAGTAGAAGGACATGTACTGTAAGGGGGATTCAGCCCACAGAATGTGTAAACGCTTCTAACAGTCACTGAGTGCCGTTAGCCCCCAAATTTGTTTTTGTGAACTCAAACCTTAAATGATTTATCCCCTTCAACAAATTCCCAAGGAAAACTCATAGAAAATGTTTGTGATTGCATCTTGAGGTTAATTCTGAATTTCCAAGGTCCTGGTCTCTCCTACGCATATTTGGCCACAAACTTCTTTGCTGTCGAATAATGAGTGCTCTGTCCATAGAATCTAGGCTTAAGAAAGGGTGTAATAGAATTTATTAGAATGCCTCCTGCCAGATTTAGTTATATGAGTTAAAAAGTTGGTGTTCTTAGGAAGATTCTTATCAGAATAATATTAAAAATTTCCCAGGAAATAGTGGATACAAGGTCTTCTTTCTATTCCTGTGAGAACAACAACAAGAAAAATCCACCTGTTCCTGCTACACAGCAAACTGCTTGTGCTGTGCCTGGTGTCACAGTTGTTCTTCTTAAACCTGCTGGAAATTGCCAACTAACTTGACTGACACATAATTTCTGGCCCCTAGCATGAAATCAACAAATATACCCAGAGACCAGAACACGGATCTCCCCATGGAGTTTGAATCCTCCCAGAGAGCTTATTCAGATTTAAAAAAAAAAAAAAAGAAAAAAAAGAAAAAATGAAGATGATTATAGAAAGAAACATGCCGGTTCTCAGCAACAATTTATTTTCTTTGTCTAGTTGTATGATTTGCCACCTGAGACTTGGCAAGGTCAGGATTTCTGACCTTCCCTGTCTAATACGATGAAAGAGATCTTGTTGTATTATTGGCACTTGTTGGCTTTAGGATGTGGTACAAGGTACAAGGTTTCCTGGGGTGATGTTCTTTTTCTTCCTTAGTGGCTCACATTTCCCTATGGATCAGCCCATGGGGAAAGTTTGCCTTTCCTTAGCCATGGCACTTCTCATCTAAGGGAAAGACTTTCTTGAGCTATTCTAGACATCTTGATCATAAATCTAGGTTATTCTATACATGTTGACAGTATAAAGATTCCTGATCTTCCTCTCTACCCTATCTTGTCTCATCCCTACTAGTTTCCAAAAATTTCTATGCCCATTTCTGACCATTAGAAGTTCCATAAGAAAAACTGGCGATCAGGAGTAGTCAGCATGGCTTCACCAAGGGGAAATCATGCCTAACCAATCTGATAGCCTTCTATGATGGAATGACTGGCTGGGTAGATGAGGGGAGAGCRGKRKATGTTGTCTACCTTGACTTCAGCAAGGCTTTTGACACTGTCTCCCATAACATCCTCATAGGGAAGCTCAGGAAGTGTGG
>NW_020450654.1:0-1018 GCF_003343035.1 Apteryx rowi
TGGGAAGGGGAGGGAGGCACCCTAGAGCATGAGGGGGGGTTGCCCCAGTGCACTGTGGGAAGGGGGAGGAGGGAGGGGGGAGACCCCACCCCGGGGCATTGTGGGAAGGGTCCCCACACCCAAGGGCTGCCCCAGTGCACTGTGGGAAGGGGGGGTCTGCCCCAGTGCACTGTGGGCCACGGGGGGGGCACAGGCAGCCCCTCACCTCCCTCCCCAGCCCAGGGCGGCGCCTCTCCGGCCTCGTCAGCCGCCACCTCATCGTCACCATCGTCGTCGTCGCCGCCGTCGTCGGCCCCCAGTGCCTCGGGGGCCCCTGCGCCCCCCCCGGCCCCCCCGGCGGCCTCCACCACGACCACAGGGACAGGCAGCGCCGCGGGGGCCACCACTGCTGCCGCGGCCTCGGCCCCCCCCGAGGAGCTGCCCCTGGCCCAGCTGCTGGGGGGGCTCCTGGGGGCGGGGCCGGCCCCTGCCGTCGCCGTGGCGATGCCGGGCGTCCCCGCCTTCCTGCAGGGCGTCACCGACTTCCTGCAGGCACGAAGGGGGGGGGGGGCTCTGCCCCGCAGCATCATGGGAAGGGGGTGTCTCTGCCCCACAGCATCAGGGGAATGGGGGGAGAAATTGCCCCATGGCATGATGGGAACTGGGGGGGGTGGGATCTGCCCCACAGCATCATGGGGATGAGGAAGTGTTTCACCATGGGGCATGATGGGAGTGTGGGGGGGAAGAATCCCTTGTCCAGGGCATGATGGGAGTTTAGGGGAGGGGGATCTTTTGCCCCACAGCATGATGGGAACAGGGAGGGGTTTCTCCAGCCCCAGGGCATGCTGGGAAGGGGGAGGTCTCCAGCCCCACGGCATGATGGGAGGTGGGGGGGGTCTCTGCCCTGGAGCATGCTGGGAAGGGGGAGGCTTCCCACCCCAAAGCATGCTGGGAAGGGGCTCCCCGTGGGCATGCCGGGAGCAGCTGGCCCCAGAGCACGCTGGGTAATTCACCCCCTCCCCTCCTGCCTCCCCCCCTC
>NW_020450655.1:0-56078 GCF_003343035.1 Apteryx rowi
GTATTCGAGCCCCTGGCAGGCAATGAACCTCTCTAGACCAGAGGTCAGGTCGGCAGATAGATGCCTCCATCCCCTGCAGCAGGGAGTCCCCCACAGCAATCACCTGCCGCTTCTTCCAGGTGTTCCGGCAAGGCACAGGGTCTGTTGTCCCAGTTACTTCCCTTGMAGCCATGCCCATCTCCTCCTCAGCCTGGAGGGCACTAAACCTGTTCTTCAAATGCAAGTCCTTGGGAGGAGTAGGAGCTTTTCTCCTCCTACGAGCAGTGACCAGCTTCCAGCCACCTTCTACAGCATTATGATGTACCGTTTCACACAGCACAGAGCCCTCTGGCAACTCCACTGCTGTGGGGGGTTGGGACTCCTGAAGCTGCACAGTCTCCGAGAATACCCTGTCTATCTCTTGCTCATCTTCTCGGATGCTGCGCAGCCTACTGACCTCCTCCCGTAACTCCCTTACCTGACGACACAACTCGCCAACAGCAGCACACCTCCTGCAGGAGAGCTGGCTGCCAGCCCAGGCCTCCCGGAGAGGCCCCAAGCACTCCCTGCAGCCTGAGACCTGGAGAGCTGCATCTGCTGTCAGAGGGTCTGTTCAGGTCCAAGCCTCTGACACAGCCAATGCAACGAGTCCAACAGCTACTGGGGAATGTGCTCTGCGGCATGTCATGACCATGCCTGAGGAAGCGTACATCGCTAGGAATGGAAATAAAGGTGCCTTCTTGCGCCCCTCTGTGCGAACTGCTGTGCAAAGTGCTGCATTTGTTCGCTCCCTCTGTTAGCTGCGCTCAAATGATTGTGTAAATTTAAATGAGAAGAATGACATCTGATACGGTTTTCAGGAAAAACAAAACAAATCAAAACAAACAAAAATTAATAGAAGATACTTTGTAGTATATATATGATGTGCACCTTTTAAAAGATCATTTAACAGTTCAAATTATGAAGGTTAAGAATTCACTGTTACTGATGGCTAGAGAAATTCACGCATAAACACACACACATGCGTGCGCGCACACACACACACACACACACACACGTGGGCTTTTTTGTCACTTAGCAAGTGTTGAATTCTGTTGCTCATCATTTGACCTCCCTGTCTAAACATTTAACAAGTATATAGTGGTGTCTTTTCTTCATTTGGCTTTCTGAATGGGTGTCTGAGCAAATTTTATGAAGAACAACTGCCTTTTTGTAGTAGAAAAAATGTATTTTGCTCCACTGAGCATTCATGCAGAGCTTTAAGATTTATGAGAGTCTTGGAAACTTATTCACTAAGGAGCATGGTACTTATACAGGGATTTTCTGAAATGTCCTCAGAAATCCTCTGTGCTAAGCAGAACTGGCTTTCTTCCAAAAAGTGTACATGGCAACTGCATTTTTAACATCCTGTAGTGCTACTTAACAGCTCAGGGGACAGGAAATAGAATACAGAGTATGTTGCTTCTAACCCAATGAATGAAGACTAAATGCTATGCATTATGCCTGAAATTCAGTATCAATAGTAGTTTCTAAGTGGTGTTTTGGAACTGTGTCATAGTCACTGTCCAGTTCATAATTGATTATTGCATAGCTCAGGAATTGGTTTAGGATTTATAGCTGTGAAAATAAATGGGAGTTTTATAGCTCAAATGACATACAAAAAAAAAAAACCTTCAATTTTTCTCAGGAAGTGAAAAATTATATTATCTATATATGTAAGAAAAACAAAGAAAATTAATTACTAGCTTCCATAAAGAAGGCATCCAGGATTTGGAGTGCCAACAACAGGATGTGGAAGGCATGAGGAGAGTGGGGGCTTTACTCACCCTCAAGTTCTTCAGTAATAATTCATCCCAGAGCAAACTGGAGCTGTGAGGTCTGTTCCTTTAACAAGACGATACCAAAATGTAGAGCAAAGAGCTTCAGTTGGACAGTATCCCAACCAGACTGATAACTTTAGGTGGCTGGCCCCAGGGAACTTGGGAGAGTTCATTCCCTTAGACTACTGACTTGTTCTTGACCTGTGACCTGCTTTGAATCTTAATGATTTAGAATCCTTCACTTGAGTAAACTTACATGTTGTCTGCTATTTTTAGATGTATCCATGTTTAGTAATGAAGTAAAGACTACTTACCTTTTCTGCCCACTGCTTGACATCATATATTTATATGCTATGTACTTATTCTCATGTGACCTTTACCTTAGGACATTTAAATTTTTTTCTTTCACTTTTCATGGCAGTCATAACAGCTTACAGTACCCTTGTTTTAACCATCAAGTCATTCAATAATCATGTAGCCTTTTTCTAAGCTTTTTATTAAATACCATTTCAACAGATTACAGACCCAGGCTTAAGGGCAAATCTCTGTAATTTAGTAGTGCTAAATAAGGGTCTGCATTTGAATTTTTGATTTTTTTTTAAATCATCTTGACAATATTTTTACAAGACTGTTAGATAATGATACACTATGCCGTGAAATATGGCATTGCAAATCATACATTTAGAAAACATGTTGACATATAGGCATCAAATGCTGTCATTCCACTGATCACTTCTACACTTGATATGCCACATCTGTGCCATCCTGTAACTCAGTAAATGCAATATTGCTATAGCTAGTAACAGGCCACAGGTGTTGTATTAACTCTGCAAGGTCTCAGGATTAGGACTTGTCACACTTGCTTTGTCTATATTTGTCTTAGCCTGCCTGGAGCCTTGTTTTAGCTTATTTAGCTGCAACATCTGTTGTCTAATGACCTGGTAACCATTACCTGTCCTGCTTTAGTTTTAGCTTAGCTTTATACAGTTGTGTGGTGTAATGACTATTCTTATAATAATTTTGATATATTTCTATAGCTAATAGATAGTACTAATAAGTAGTTAGTCTGTGTAGAATGGCTATCAGTGGCCACATAGATAAAATGCAGTAAAGAGGGACACAGACATACCAGGATAGCAGGGACCATTAAAACTTGCATACAGGAGCTCCATAGGCTATATGCAACTTCTTAATAGTCAGTTACTGCTAATTAAAGGACTGCAATCATGGGAACTTGTGAAAGTGTGCTCCTTCCCCCCCCCCCCCAATGTGCTCTCTCCCCTTCAACCTGACCTCCCTGTAAACAGCATGTAGATTGGGGCTAATTGAGCATGCGCCAACTAAGACCCATCTAGCATGCAAATATGACTATGAGTCAATCATCTCCCCCCCCATAAATAGGGGGCAGCCCAGAGCCCATTGAGCTCTCCTGCATAGCAGTGGGCTGCACTGCAGAACCTCCTCTTGAGCAGGGACGCCTCTCAAGGTTACTCCTCAAGGTTGAGAGAGTCCTTACCCATGACAGATCCCTAGTAAGCGATTAATAGCATGCTGAACTTTTGTGAACTTTGTGAAACTTTGCTGAGTTATATCTCTGATTAATTGTGCACATAATGCCTTAGACATAAACCGTTGACCAAGTCTGGGACTAGGACTGGATCCAGACGCACCCAGGCTCCTCTGACGAGGAGTTTGGAAAGCAAGGGGGTCCAGTCTGAACTTCATGACTCAACAGGAGGGTCCCCTTCACACATACTCCTTTAAATATGAATCGTTGACCAAGTCTGGGACTAAGATTGGGTCCAGCTGCACCTAGACTCCTCTCAGAAGGAGTTTAGAAAGCAAGGGGGTCCGGTCTGAACCTCATGACTCAACGGGAGGGTCTCCGTTGCACATGCATCTGACCCTGTCCTTCATGCAGTAAATAACTGAGTRAACCTTGCCAATCAAACCTCGTTAAATCATTCTTATTTACAATTGAACTTTGTTAAGTTGCTATCGTACCACAATAAACATAGTGCTGCTTCCCTCTTACGAGTGAAGTGTATCACTCCTCTGTGACAGAACTGGGTAAAACCAATTCTAGGGATAATAAAACAGGAAAAGAACAAGTAACCAACATATGTGAAACTTACTATGTATAGTAAATTTGGATATGAAATGGAGTTTTGGACCAATGAAGAAAAAATAGTGTAATGTGTATTAGAACATATCACCCCGAGCGGATATTGCACTGAAGAGGAAGAACCCCCTGCCATCAACATCATACTCCTTCTGGCAAAGAATTTAGGGTTCTGCTGATTTACTGTAAACCCTCCTACTCCATGCTGATGCAATTGGTCTTCGGACACAGAGGGGCAGTGGGAGAGAGAGAATAACCCTGGAGAAAAAGGATTAGATCTCAGGTAGTGTCCATTTAGCAAATTCAACTCTATTATTATTGTCAATACTTTTTCTGTAATCTTTTTTTTTTCAGTAATAACTAGATCTGGGCTAAAAAATAGTGATTTGATTAGACTTAAGATTTTATTTAGACTAACAATAAATTCTTATCTTTGCATATAGGAGGTATTTCTTTGGTCCACATAAAATGCACAAGTTTTAGGTAAAAAAATAGAGAATTCAGGCATTTAGAATTTAGGTAGCAGTTTGGATGCTGCATCTAACAAATGAACAATTAATATCTGAAATTGTATATTTAGTGATTGTTCTCTTTAATTACAGTATTTATCAATAGTGACATCAATAATCCAGAAACAATAGTTTGCAAGTTAAACATATCTGGGATTATTCCCTGGAATATTTGGATAACTGGCAAAAAATGGTTCACATATCTCCTATTAAACTCCCTTACCCTCTAAAATAAAGTGGCTCTGTTCAAACTGCTTAGTGCAAATGGTCTCTGACCTATGTTAGCTTCTGAACTGTGCCTCAAAGTGGGGCACAGGATGGGCTAAATCATGCATTCTAACAACGTGACAGTATAAACAAACCAGTTCCAGTGTCTGAGATTTTTTCTTGGTGCTGCTTAATTTGCAAGTGTGTAGGTATACATATGAATACACACACACACACACACACACACACACTTATACACATGGATGTATGTGGTATATAAATATATGTATATACACATACATACATACATAGATATACATATGCATATATACATATGCATGTGCATACACACACGCACACACACACATACACACACATATATATATATATAAAAGTTGATAACTGCTTGTTTCCTCCATGCTCAAAGAAGACTATGTCAACTGTGATCTATGAATCTTGAGGGTTTTGGAGTTTATTTACATGCACAACATCTGATTCTGGCAGATTAAGCAAAAGAGGGAAAAGCTTTTGAAAGAAGAGAGGGATATATGTTTTAGCCAGACGTGAACATACTCTAACAGATGACATCTGGTCTATATGAAAATGATCCAGAAGTATAATAATGAGGTGCAACCCTGGTAAAGTGGCAATTTCCCTTACAGTACATACGCAACTGATACAGTCAGCCCTCCCCATGAATCCACCTAGCATAACAAAAGCATAATCTCTATACGTATTAAATTCACATTTATAGCTTTTGAAGTATTCTAACAGATGTAACTTTTCATGCAGTTTTCCTTTAAGTTGCTTCTGCTCGTAGATGTTTTTGCTGAGTCTAAGTGACCTGTTGTAATTTTGTCTTTATAGGTGCTGGAATTGATTTTTGTCACCTTGAAGATCTTGCTGTGAAAATCCAGAAAACATCCTCGACCTTAAAGTACAGCTGCAGCAACAGCAGACAATGTAGGATAAGATTTTATTTATTTATTTATTTATTTTGTGATCAAGTCTATCAAGGGGAGCAAAATCTGATGAATTAATTCTCCCACACCTCATGTGCATGTAACATGCATGCTGCTGTTCTTGACTAGTATGTAGTAGAAAGGCATAACTCTGTGTACAGAAGAGTAGAAAACTCCATCTATTACCAATAGAATACAGAGTACATGGCATATCAGACCTTACTTGGTTAAATAAAACATTGTCCTGTGTGGCTTTCCAATAACTCAACTCTAATTACATTTTAGAATACAGTATTGTCTTTTTGTTTAATCTACGTTTACCTGACTTTCAATCTTCACACCTGGTACTAATCCCTTAAAAGTATGCATGTCTTGACCTTAAGTAAACTAATAATGAATACAGCCCTTAGTGTCTGAATCAAATATTTATGTGGTAATAAAGTTCACATTGCAAATAACAGCTGAACATAAAACAACAACAATGACAACAAAAAAACCCTCCCCTCTGGAAAAAAAAAGGGGGGGGGGAATCTAAGGTACGAAATTTACGCCCTTACTATATTTCTTCCAGTAAATAAGTAAGTAAAATACCTATAATGAAGCAATAAAATAGATTGGGAAATTCACCTGTTATGTTGCTTGATTCCTTTATTAGCACCAGTTGGAACATAATACAGTGTATGTTAGGCAAAATCTGTGTCACAATTTTCCTTAAACACATTTCCTGGTGATGAAAAAGATTTTCCTTCCTCCTGTTATTTTGTAACAGGGAAGTATTACATTAACTTAAGAGCAAATCCTTTTGTTCTCTCTATTACATTGATCACACACAAAATCCAAACCTGTGGATTGAAGCAATTTCCCCTACCTCAAAATGGGTTCACTGATACAATGAGAAATTAAATGAAGAGAAAATAGAAAAGCTCCAGCTGTTCAAGAAGAATTCTGTGCTGCAGATAACAGTGCACATCATTTGCTTGTGAAGATTAAGGCAATTAATTCTTTTGTTGTTTTCCACACCTGAAAAATCAATCAGACAATGATATAACCAGTAACAACAAAGGTTTAATGGAACCTATGGTAAACAAGACTTAATTATTGCACTCTCCCTATAGGGGGTGCACTCTAGGCAGCTAGCCTATAAACCAGATTAATTTTGCCTCTTTTTGTTTTTATGTCCCTGTAGTGATCTCTATAGCAACTGAATTAAATTGTATGTGGTGTCAATAGCTACAAACTTTTATAAAGAAAAAAATGCTGCAAAATTGGACTCTGATTTTCTGGAGAAAGAGACGCTTTCCTCAAAGTAAAGAGAATGTTGAAATAAGAGTAATAGAGATATATAGAATGTATAAATTTAAAGCACATGAAACTTGGCTCCTGCATCTCTTTTTTAAACCAGTTCTGAACAGAAAAACACATAAGCACCTTTACCATTCTCCAAATCTTCTTTGCAAATCATCGAAAGGATTGTACTGTTCTTTTAAAATACAGTAGGTGGATTCTGTAGACTTAGTTAAGATTGAGCTTCTGCCTTCGACAATGTTACATGTGCTATGAAAAGTCCATTGTATATGTCCATGGCTGAAAGGTAGCTATGGAGCAAAAAAGCTACTTGTTGCACTCTGACTAATGCCCCATGACAGTTTATGTGTACTGGCGTGTAAATCCCACTGGAATGATAAAAGCCAAGGTATTGTGCCTACATTGACTCTTTTAAAGTTATGCCTCCCATTTAACCTGTTGGAATGGATATCAGCATGTGCTAATGGTATGCCTGCCCTAAGAGCTGGCATTGCAATGGACTTATACAGGACAAAGAAGGATAACTTCTAGTTTAGTTGCTTAAGGATAAATCTTCAAACCTAAACATTCTCATTGAACTGTCCCGTAACAGGAAGATGAATGTTTAATTCTAAGGCACCTTCTCCTTTAATATGAAGTTGTTTATAAGCCTAATATTCCATTTATGGGAAATATGATCTTGACAGTTAAGTGTAAGCAACTGAGATTCCTCCCCTTTCACAATCAGGACAAGATAAGTTTCCTACAAGGATGCCTTAGATAGGACTTTTTACTAAAAAATGAAATCAGAATGACTTTAAAAATGGCAGCTCAGATGGGTGTTTGGAAAGGAGGTCTGTGTATTATCTTTTTGAATGAAACTTTATGAGGATTTAATATAAATAATATTGCAGATACAATATAAGTAGACACCTGTAAGGCATGTGTTTTTGTGTTTTGGAACATTCCGACAAAGAGACTAGAAGGGTATGAGTGTGGTACCTATTAAATGGACTAAAATCTGACTCACTATTGGTGTCAAAATTGGAATCATCAGTAGATATTACCACAGATGTAAAAGAAAGATTGATTCTGGCCCTGTGGTAGTGTCAGTGACATGGAAGAAAGCATAGAATCATTAATGATCAAGTTGCAAAAGAAAAAAAAAAAGAACACTGATAGCAAATAAAAAAGAGGACAGTTTGTTAATATAGGATTGATCAATTGTTAAACTAGTTATTTATATTACTAGTTACTAGTTACTAGTTACTATTTTATATTTTGGTCTCAATTATTGAGACCAAAAAGTAAAGTCACATATTCAGAAACTGGGAATACAGCCCAATGAGTGCTATGGCCAATGAGCTAACATACTTCTAAGACTCAGAAATAGAGATTACCAAGCAGAAGTAAAGAAAGTATAACGATAACTGGTCACATTGTCTTTTTTACCTGAAACTCCTTGACCCACTCTAATACAGGATGAAACATTCTGTTCTGACTGTCCTGTCTCTTCAGACTAACAGATAGAGGTATAATGGCATCCAGTGTCTGGGAGCTGACAATAGACTCATTTAAATTAGAAATAAAGAGTATAATTTTAATTGTGAAGGTAATCATCTGCTGTAAAAATGTACCAGCAGGCTGTGATGGAGAATCCATCACTTGCAGTGTCTGTTTTCTGCTCTAGGCTGAGACAGATTAAAGCTGCTCCAGGTCAGAGACAGATTAATTCAGAGAATTCCTGTGTCTGGTGTTATGCTGAAGCCAGGCTAGATAATCACAGTTCCTCCTTAGCATTTTATAATCTCTGACTCCATTTATTATAACAGGGGGTCACTCCACAGATTGGAATGGCACTGAGGGAAAATGGTATGCTAGAATTCTGTTTACAAACTGTAAAGCTGATTTTCTTCCCATTCCTACAGTTTTTCAGGAAAAGAAAAATTACTCGGGCTTTGTGCGATAGATGAATTTCATCCAGGTGCACATCTTTTCCACAAGCCATGTATATACCTATAAAAGTCAATTTTTGCACAGGAATTTTGCAATGTCAAACTAAAATTCTTTTCTTGAAGTTTCAGGTAGAATGATACTATCCTACAATTCCTACATTATATTAACCTCGTGTACACACCTTATCTCTACCACTGTTACTATGAATTTTCAGTGATTTCATTTAGGCCTTAGGGTGCCTTAAAGGAAGTTATTAAACCTTGAGGATTTCCCCAGAAGGTGTAGATAGACAATCTGAAAAAACAATTTAGACACCTCTGGTTAGCTGAACAGCTTTCTAGACTTTTGACTGGATTTCTGTTGACTATTTGGCAGCTTAAACAAACTGGCTTAAATTTAGACATTACTTTCAGATTACCAAATGTAAATATCTGCCATTTGGAAGTGAATTCATTTTTTTAATCTGTCTTAATGCAAATTAGATGAGAGTAACCTAACAACCACTGACATATCGTCAAGGTTCGTTCATCAGCATTTACTCTGTCTTTTGCCATATTTCAGTTCAGCACTACAAACCTTTGCATATGTTAACTGTACATAACCTACCTGGTATATTTTTTAGTTGTCTGTTAGACTTTGTCACACCATTGCTTGCCTTGTACTACTCCAAACTGTACTTCCCTTCTCTTTTTCTCTTCTGAGGCATCTTCATTCTCCATGCACCCTGCTTTCCCTCTCAGTAAGACGCAAGATCATTTTTCACCAGGTAACACTGCTCATCTGGTATCTAGCGCTTTATCAGATATGTGAGCAGCAAGCACAGAAAACTAAGTGACAAGATTCTGATCAACTAGTAAGCTGTAATGGCAATTCATTCTGCAGGTTCCTTAAGCAGTTTTTGTCCTGGTTGTAGCACTGTCGGAACATGTAATGGCAAAAGATGCTGCACCATTCAGATTTCATTTTTAAGTAGTTTTGGGTTTTAATGCTGAATTAAACTTGCCAGTCTAAATGGACATAATCCACAAATTTCATGGAAGAATTTGGACTTAATACTCAAAAGAAGAATCAGGAACTTGTCACAACCATGTAAACACTTTCCTTAGAACCAGCCCTTAACGTCACAAGGTTGATTAAGGGACTAGAACATCTAACATATGGGAAGCAGCTGAGGGAACTGGGACTGCTCAGCCTGAGGAAGAGAAGGCTCAGGGGAATCTTCTCAATGCATATAAATACCTATTGGAGGGGAGTAAAGAAGACGGGGCCAGATTCTTCTCAGTGGTGCTTAGTAACAGGACATATGGGCACAAACTGAAACACAGGAGATTCCATTTAAGCATAAGAAAATCTTTTTCTTACTGTGAAGGTGGTCAAACACTGGAACAGGTTGCCCAGGGAGATTGTGGAGTCTCCATCCTTGGACATAGTCAAAAGCCAACTAGATAGCTGGAGGTCCTTTCCAGACTCAACCATTCTGTAATTCTAACATGAATAGATGCTCTGAATGGGAAAAATTTAGATTGCTGTATGAATCTGCAAAGGCACATATCTGATAAATTATTTATGATTAGATCTGGTGAGTCTTTCCTTCTTTTGGCAAATAGTAAATTAGAAGAAAATGAATTCAAGACAAATTTGTAAAGAATTCTGTCTCGGTACAATTTTTAGTTAGTGAAAGTACTGTAAGAGCACCATGTAGGCTGCCAGCTCCCTGAGTGCCAGGCGATGGGAGTCACAAGGGATCCCTGGCCTGGCAGGGCTTGTCCCCCCACCCCGAGGAAGCAGGGCCCCAGGGCTGTTTCTCCCCTACATCTGTAGTAAATATAATGGCATCTTAGAACTGTACTTCACATGTAGATGGATTTATTTTTAGACAGGTTTAGCTAAATGTCCATAATGTTTTACTGAGCTAAATTTTAACCTGGAGGTTCTACTCAGAAATAGAGAAACTGTTGTAACCACAAGGTGATCATTTAAGTGCATTTGCTTACATATAGAAATACATATAAACTTTGAATTAATGTTAGAGGCTTTTCTATAACAACAAATATTCAGTACTACATTGAGACACCTGAATTAGCAAGAGGTAGCCTAACCGTTCTGGCTTAATGATCTGCCCAAACTCCTAATTTATGCTAAAGGTTTCGATCTGCAGATAAATTGCCCTGCATGTAGCACTAAACTATTGTGTACTTCTGATACATGAAATAGATTATTAAAAGCTAGTTTAGTTATGTATAACTATGACTGAATTATTGCAGTTAGGCATAGAGGCACTGCATGGAAAGGTCACACAAGTGTTGAGTGATCTACTCCATAGGGCTCCTGAAAAAATGGTGGTCTGTTCCTCCTTTGGCAACTTTAGTGTTGAAGAAGAACTTCTTTCATGCGCTGTTTTACAGATGCCCAAAATAAATATTCTGTTTAAACTAAAAATAGTGTAACAGCCAAACAAAACAAAAATCTCAGTGTTTCATTTCAACTAGGGGAAAAAAACCACAAAATAAAACAAAGCAAAAAACTCTTTCTTTTCCACCCAGTGTTTTTCTTATCAGCGGCTGAAGTGAACAATTGCTAAATCAGCCCATGATCTTCCTTGAATGTTAAACCAGATCCATAGCTGGGTATTTTTTCAAGGTTAAATTTAAATAAAATCACTGTATGATGATAGCACAGTCATGGTAAAAAGGATACCAGAATGCAACAATTCAGTTTTCCTGTCGTTGTGTTCTATTCAGCCCAGAAGCAATTCTATCATTGTTATTAGAATTAGTTAGTGCATGTTTAGGGCTTTGAAAACAGAAAATAAATACTGCTATTTCTAATCTTTATACTATTTCTAATTTATTATTTAAATGTTATTGTTGGTATTGGCATTGTTTGTATTATGATTATCATTATTGCTAGGTATAGGTTTTAATTGCTTTTTACAACATTAATGTAATTCAAATATTGTTAGAGAAACCTCTTATTCTGAAACTTTCCAGTAACAAAGTTAAACAAAGTTTTAGAATTCTATAGCTGAATGGTTGATATTCTCTCATGTGGTTATTTAAAACTTGAAATTTAATAGCATAAAGAAATGTTCTCTTGAGGTATTTCAGCTAGATAATTGCAGGTAGTCCTTGACTGAAAAATGTAAGTAATGCAACAGGGGTATATTTGTCATAATATAATCATATCCTTAAGGCAGTAAAAGATAAGAGATTTAGCAGAGAATCTATAATTCCCAAGGGGTGTGATTATCTCCTGACAACTATCCACTAGATTTGCCTTTCTGCTTTTATAAGAAGTCTGCATTGTGTGAGAAAATGCAGCTTAATTTCCTAGAAGATAAAGTCAGTTTGACAGCAGTTTCAGCATGTTTCACATGAAATAATCTAACATAATGAAATAATGTAATGTTTAGAATGTTCTCTCGCCATTGAGAATGCTACCTCAATTCAATGAGCCAGTGTGGTAATAAAAATGAGCAAAGTGGTATAGCCAGCAGTCTCAGGATATTGGTAACATGCAAAAATACCAGGGAAACATTATGGAAATGTTACTGTCTGTAGAAAATTATAATATTTGGGGAGGGGGTGCAGAATATTGTAATCTACAGGGACTTCTACACTGCACTCACAAGAGTATAGATGGAACTGGGCTACCTTTAGTCTATCTTCTTGGATAAGGCAGTGGTTGAGTGACATAACACCACTTAGCTCAATAATGACAAGTCTACTTTGTTTCCTGGTCTGATTTTGAAGTCCTTTTTAAGAAGCCACTGCTTGAAAGCTACTGATACCCACGCTAACTATTTTAAGATTAATTTACTGTGTCCCTATGACTCTGTAGTATAGCAGATTCAGTTGATAAAGAACTGGGGAGAACAAGGGGTGAGATTCACCTGGCCTAAGTAACGTATTAAAAGTTAGGCATTAACTGATTATATACACCCATCCCTTCACAGGTAATGGAGAAAAATATGTGTCTCTAAGTAGTAAATCTTCTTATCCCAAGTATATTCTAAATTGTCAGATGAAGACATCTCTAGAAATGCCATTTCTCTGTGTTGATGATAAAGAGAGCTTCATTTACTAGATTAGACTTAGACATCTAAGTTTTAGATGGGTAAAGCTAAGTGATGGAAATCTCACTCACAGTTTCCAGTCAGTATGGTTTTATGGAAAAGACCTTGAGAAACAAAGCTGGTTTCATTCTTTAATTAAATTAAAGTTTGAATCATAAATTATTAGATTATTTTTTAAAACAATCTGATTTCCTACTTCCCAACTTTTTGGTTATTAAATTATCAAAATGCAGTATCTGTTAAATATATATTCAAGTAGATTAAGGACTTTGTAACTGACAATAGTTGTCAGTGGAAAATTGTCACTGAATAAGTGTGTCTCTAGTAAGGATCTACAGTTACATGTCTGGATCGTACAGACATATATGTCTGTATATTATAGAATAGTATTCACACATGAACTTATAGATAATAAGGAGTATAGAGGCTAAAAAGGTGAAATTACCAAAATGATAGGTAATGAAATCAACAGATCTCAGTCATTTGAAGAGAGGGATCTTCAATCAGTTATGACTATATATATTCACCTAATGGAATCCAGACTCTGAAATTAAGTCTCTAGACTCCTGACATTGTAGCCAGTCCAGTTCCTGAGTTAGACATTAAATCTACCTCCAGCATGCTCAGGTAGACCTCATCCACGCTACTTCTATACCTATGGAACGGTAAAAAGACAATGAAGAGTTGTCAGTCTCAAAACCCTGGCGGTAAGATGAACTAAGAAGTGTTCTTGAGGTTGACCACGCCAAGTGAGGCCCCTTTGAATATTAGCTCAGTCCCATGTTACAGTGCAATAATGAGATCTCTGAGGAGCCACAGGTAACTCAGTTCATATATTTGAACCAGAGCTCTGGTTTCCTCAGTTGTGTGAGGTATGTACTAATTGTCTTGGTATGTGTCTGATAGGATCAGGGAAGCTGGCCAAGCCTATTGAGTACAATGAATTGGAAAACTTGGGTCCTAAGGTTGAATTCCACAAAAATGATCAGGGAGCCAGCTAAACTTGCTCACAGAAAATGCTAATGAGCTGGATTAGCTTCACAGAAAATTGGGATCCCAACTCTGTGCTGAAGAGAGAATTCACGAGCATGTCCTCTTCTTTCAGGTAAGTTATAAAATGAGGCCTCTCTTACAATCTGTTATTATTATTATTATTATTTTCCAGATATATTTTCTAATTTCTATATTTCTGAATATTCTGAGAATTTATTAACCTCTTCTGTTGAAACCCTCTCACTTTCCATTCAATGAATATTTACTGAGTCAGAGAAAAAATGCCACTATACCTTGATATTTAGGGCACTTTCTGGAAGAGAAAAGATACAAATCTAAATATCCTCAGGAAAACTTAATTTTAATCTCTCACTTCCTGGGCTAGTTTGTTAAGTACTGGGTGAAAAAGGGAAGAGGGAAGAGTGAAAAGATAGTCAACAAACATGTAAATAAAGACCTAGTTCTCTGATCATCAGTAATCACTCTAATTTATCACCTCTTATAATGCATTATTATCTCTACATCTTTAAATTTAGATGTTTTATTACAAGACTTTTTGCCCAAACTTAAAGTACTGTATTCGTCTTTTAGGAAACACATTTTTATCACAGTCTTCCTTCTCTAAACTCTAACTTGGTCAAATCTCTGTTGAAGCTAGCTTTTGCTGTTAAAATAAGTATTTACAAAAGTATCAGATGTTAAAATTGAAGTTACCATTAGTTCTTCCTACAAGCTGATTAAATAAGACAGTTTTAGCACAGTGATATATATTAATTGAAGTATATCTATGTTAAAAAAAAGGAGCAAACATCCCTACCCAGCTGTTAATTCACACCCAGAAGACAAGATTGCAACAATAATAAATTCTATTGAAAAAAATTATCCCAAATCCACAGAATTCTAAAGATCATTAAATTTAAATGACAAAGAATGACCTACTACTTTTCCAAATTGGCACTTTCAAAAGAAACATGGAAAAGAATGATGGATCCAAAAATAAACAAAGGGTTTGCTGACAGATGTGAGGTTTTGTCTGTCTGTGTCTTTTTACTGAGTTTTGAGTCACAATCACAAAAAGAGAAAATACATTACTTGCATTGGTTGGCTCTATAGACTGAATGAGATTGGATATCAAAGCTAGAAATGACTTTGAACAATGTTACTTGGAATCAGTGGAGGGATTAGTGTAATAAAGGACACCTGGACAAGCTACAGTGAGAGGATAATGCTAAAAAGTTGTGAATACTGTTGACTCTTTCCAAATGCATTTGCCTTGGTCAGCTTCATGCTTCTTCTGTAATTCTTCTCCATAAACATTCATAACAATTACGTTTTATGGATACAGATTGTCAGAGAAACTAAATTAAAAGTCTCAGTTGTGACTAATATTGTTGGAAATACTTGCATTTTTATTCAGTAAGAAAACACAATCTATAGTGAGAAACTTATTTGAACAATCAGATCTAACAAACATAGTTAGAACAGTGAGTATAAAATAATCCATTACAAAGAATGGCTGATGAGAAATGAAGCAATCACTTTAGAGTAATTTTTGAACAAATGAACTTAAGGTAAAACACCATGATGTCCTTGCCTTAAAAAATGAGAAAATCAAAAGGTGGAAGACTAACTCATCCTAAAAAATGTTGCTACAAATGGTCCATTAGTTATGCACAACAAATTAACAATTTTCTTGGGAAATCTTAGAACTGCCCATCCTCAATATTCAGTTCCATGGATTGATAATAAGAAGAGAACATTTTAGATAATCAAGTTTATTAAGCCATTTTGTCAGCACTGAGAAATTGAGAAAAAAAAAAAGATCCCATTTTAAGATCCAAAGTGGTTCTGGGAACCACATGGACTTGTGCACAGGACACTTCAAATTGCATGTAATGAAGAGTCCTTCACATATGTGTGGTAAGACCGACACACCAGACTTGCTGCCACATGTGCAGATTAGTCATGTAAGACATAATGCATTTGAATTAGTGTGACTATTTTAAACACAGTTAATTGGCTTTTGGGCCTCGTTTCAAACCAAATACTGCATGTATGTGTCTCATAATAGTACAACAAGCTAAATGGAAGTGATCATGGTAGAGATGCTGGGAAAAATTCATAACTCAGAATTTGAAGTCAGGTACTGAGAATATTGTGCTTCAGGGACATTGTGCTTGTATCAAGAAACTAATAGACCTTCAAGTAAACCAAAGTCAAATTTAGCTTGATTCCAGTAGAATTAAAATGGTGGATCTCAGAAGGACTGAACTGCTTCCAGGCTTTCTGCAAAACCAATAATGGGCCCAGGATTGGTAAAGAATCTATTTTAAGAATTGTTAAGGTTTTCCAAAGACAGAGCCCAATCACAAGGAACTGAAGCAATTTTAAGTAATTTGTAATTTAGTTGGAGATAACATAGGAACTGCCCTCAATCCCTACAGTATCCCAGCTAATTAATGAAGTATTTATTTTACATCTTTCTCTTCTGAGCCTTTGGCATTGTTTGACAGCGTTCTGTATATGAGCTTATTTCCCCAAACAATATTCCTTCTTACAAGAGTAATTATACCTTCTTTACGTAGCACTATACATGCACAGGCAGAAACAATAGTTCATAGTTCAAAAATCTTGCGATTTACATCCTATAGTCCTGAAACATGGGGATGCAGTCTGGCTGTGCAATATTGTGGGTGCCATGAGTGGTGAAAAAAGGAGAAATAATAGAAACAATGGAAAAATAAATGGAATTTAAAGAGTGATTTAAGAGAGGAGAGCTTGGAATTTGAGGGGGAGGGGGAGAAGATCACCTCTCTTCAGTACAGGTGTCATATTTTGAATACATAGATAGCATTCCTTAAGCAGGATGACAGATTGTAATCAATGTATATTATTATAAAAGGTTTGAGAAGGATGCTTGTCCCCTTCTCCTAAAATTTTGGAATAATTTGCTTCAAAATTGCAAGTCATCAACTCTTATTTAAAATCATTTTTATGTGCAGACATTTTTAAAGTTTTACTGGATGAAAGTACAAAAGGAAGTTTAATTTGGGCTTCAATATATTTAAAACAACTAGCTACACTAAACAGAAATGCAATCATTGGAGGATATAACATGAAGTTCTTATTTGTAACCTTTGTGCTGTAGTAATAGCATTTTGCCATGAAACCATACTAGATTTTACTGTAATTGAGAAATTGATATATTCTGTTTGCTAGAGTTTGCTAGATGCTTAGTCAGCTTTGCATTTGTGATGATGAGAAACATGGAAGAAACTTTAGTATACAGATAGACAAAATGCAATTCAGAAAGAAAGTGCATATCATTTTAACACATCACTTTAAAAGCAAAAGACTTTTTTCTGATACATTTAGAATCAAAGGTGAACCATAGAAAAGCACAATGGATTAATCATTACAGAATTTGAATTAGCCAGACATAAGATCTATACGAGCCCCTAGATCATACATTGTTACCTCCACGCTTCTAGGCTTAAAGGAAAATGGAAGATATAAAATATTTTTGTTATGGGTGATGGACTGGGGTCATGTACTTTGAAAATTAAGAATTTATATTTAGGACCATAGTGCCTAACACAGTAAGGGTTTTTTTTGTTGTTGTTGTTTGTTTTGGGTTTTTTTTTTTTTGCTTTATAACCTTAATAAGGCTACAACTGGGGAATGGTGTCCAGTTTGTTACCATATTTCAGGGAAAAAATAACTGAGTAAAGTACAGAATAATATACAAGAATGATGATACTTTTACAAAATTTGACTTCTAAGGCAAGGAATTGTACTGTTGAGAGAAAAGAAGACTGGAGATTTAAATATATAATATATAAAAAAGAGCTTCAGAGAGGAAGACAGTAAGTTATCTGTGTTTATGAAAGATAGAATAGGAAGTAATGACATGAAATCGTGGTAGAAAAGATCTAGAAGCATCAGAAAAAAGTTCCAAATGCAATTCAGTTTGCCAAGGGAGGATAGTAAGTCTTCATCTTTAAAGGGTTTTAAGAATAGGTTAGATAGTCATCTGCCAGGAAAGGATAGATATAAGTGCTCCAACCTCAAAGAATAGGCTGGATTAGATAAACCTGGAAGTCACTTCCAGTCTTTTCTTTTTTCTTTTCTTTTCTTTTCTTTTCTTTTCTTTTTTCTTTTCTTTTCTTTTCTTTTCTTTTCTTTTCTTTTCTTTTCTTTTCTTTTCTTTTCTTTTCTTTTTTCCTTATTATTTGATTGCAAATATATTGTGGAAGTAGAAACTAATTCAATATATTGAACTGCTGAATTTTGTAAGTTATTGGTAAGGGGTGCTATACTCCAAGAACAAAATAAATTAATTACTAAGGTGAAAAAAACTTCTCAAGGAATCAAACACGTAAGGCAATAAATAAAGCTATGGTGAGATTCCACTAAAGTTGTGTCAGATACCTGTGTTCACCTTTGTACTCATTCAGACTTGTACTATGATATACTCATATGACTCTTAAATATTTAGAAGATGTGGACTGGAGTTATGGACAATGTAGGGAATTTGCTTTACCATAAAAATAATAATAATAATAATAAATCCTACATTATAACTGTGATCCCCTTAAAGTTTCCAGGGGAAATTCAGGAATCTAAATCCAAACTGATATTCTGAAAAAAATTTATGCAGCTGCTACCTAACCTACTGGTTAGTTAGACAGCCCATAGCTATACTGGTACCTGAATTTGTTACCCTAAATTACCCTGACATCTAAAGTTCATGGCCTGATATACCTTAATTTTAACTCTTCTGAGATGTTTGGTGTTTATCTAACATTCAGCCAGTCAAGATCCAGAGGTCAGGCATTTAGGAGTCACTGCTAAATTGTGTTAAAAGTATGTTATAGTAGAAATAAAGCTCTTAATATTATGTTACTATTGCCACAGCAAGAGCAAGATATGATTTGAACATGATAGTGAAACAGAGCATTCTTTCAGGATGTTTGAAAACCATGTGGTTTTTTTCTTTGTTTTTTTTCCCTCATCTGCCTCAGGTCATTTAAACCTGTGTCCACAGTCTCTGTAGACTGCAACAACTTTTTTAGATGAAACAGTTACTAGGCAAAAGATATCAATAGTTTTGGGATAAGGGAGTGGGTCTCAGAAACAGTCTGCCGCCTTTACTGAAAACAAACTTTTACTGTGGTCTGGGAGACAGAAAGAAAGAAAAAAAGGATTTGGCTTTCCACCACAGTCTCCTCCACCCTTCTCATGCCTCACAATCATTAGCTGATGTAGTCCTATTCATCAGATGCTTCCATGCTTATATTTCTTCTCTCTGACGCTTCAGTTTTGTTCTAGAAAATGGTTTCACTTTTTTCAACATGATGAAAAATGCTTTTGTTCAGTATAATCTTTGGCATGATAAAAGGAGACCAGCCCATGAACTAGATGTGTGTGAACTAGAAGAAGAAAAGAAAGACCTAATTTCACCATGCAGGCAATAGAAAGAAAAAGGTGGCGGGGGAGCTCCATAGATGGAAATACAGTTTATCTCAGCTTAGAAGCCATGATAGTTGACAGGGATTGCACATAAAATTATTACTTCAATATAATTTTAAGAACACTTAAAAATACTTTAAAAATCCATAGATACATGAGGTGTATTAACCAAAGCTTTCTACGTACAGACATTCTAGACAGGGAAGTGGGCTCTCATACTTTAAAGAGCATGAATGCTTTCTTGATGGGCTGTTTTGCTCATGAGCTGTTATTAATAGAAATGCTGCTAATTTCTCTATCCACTGAGGTAGAATATAAGTATAAGGCAATGGCAGGGCTTTGTGCATAATATTGCAACTGATCTACCCCTTGCTGGTAGTCTGTTTTCTGCCCCAGTACTGATTACTTGGCACCACATGCTCACTTCATTGCACATAGTATTATTTAAATGCCAGAATGGAAATATTTAAGGCATAGAAAAATTTATGGCCAGTTCAGTGCCGAGAGACATGAAACTGACACTGAATTGACTGGATGTCAAACAAATTTTTAACATGAAAAACTATCAGTTATAGATGGGTAAAGGATCCCATTAAATGCACAAGGATCAGAATTCAACATCTCTAAAAATATTCAATGCATCACACAAAGTGTTATGATATATTCTGAAGAAATATTGGCTTTTGTGTGGACATCCATGAAAAACTCAGGTCTTGAGTAATGAAATATTTGAAATGCATTGGTAGCCAGATCTATTTTTAATGTTAGCTTACTAGATTTGTTTTTTCCTTTTCATTTTGCATAGTAGAAATAGAGGCAGAAATAAACTTCCAGAAACGATTCTGGATTCCAGAAACAAAACCTGCTAATCCAAAGGCTACCTAGTAATTAAGAAATTTCAAAAAAACCCAACCAAACAACAACAACAACAAAAAAGCACAACAAAGTCCAAGAAATTTAAACTATATTCTTTAGGGGGGGAGAAAAAAGGAATCTAAATCTTCTCTGAGTCTTGTAGAAATGTATTTGCATCACTAGCACTTAGATTTTACTGGGTTTTTTTTGTTGTTTTTTTTAATGACTGCAGATGAAATGTTCATTTTGGCTTCATGACAAGCCAGAAGCCTCTTTCAGTAGTCTGGTTTTTTTTGGTTTGGTTTGGTTTGGTTTGGCTTGTTTTTTTTTTTTTTCACTTTCATCTTCATATCTCCTGTTTGTCTATTTCTTTCTCTGTCCTCTTCCTCTGGCATCTCTATCATTTCTCCTCATATTTTTTCTTTATCATTCTTCTGTCACATTATTTTTTCATGTTCTTTTGACTTGCACAGCCCTGTTTAAGTATTTATTTTTTTCTCTAATTAAAGGATTAGTATATTAAGATGTCATCATGGTACCTAGCTTGTTCCTATAATTTCCAGCTGTGAAAGGATGTATAAAATAATGTGGTTATCAGAGGAAAGTGTAAGAATAATAATTAGCTGACTGCCTGTTCTCCTGACCTGATTTCCTGTGGCAATGTTTCAGGTTTTTTAAATATGTTTGTTGGTATCATGTGCAGATTTAAGGATAGACTGTGCATTTAATTCCTCCCTCTTTCTGGTTGTTGAATCATATACATTGAAACCACAAAATCAGGGATGATAGAAGAATAGATAAAATGCTTGGCAAATGCATCACCAATGAAACACATCCAGCCAACACAGAATTTTAACCTTCATGCCTATTATTCAATAACTAGCCTTTATTTGTTCACAAAATCTGAGAATATCATGTGCAAGACAGTTCATATCGATCATAAGGGTTAGAGAAAAGCTACTTTTATTTAAAGAATAATATCCTGCTGACATAGTAGAAATTAAATGTGTCTATTCTTTTGTGTCTGTATATGGGTTGGTATCTGCATACGGATGCTTAAAAAGAGAGGGAAACTAAGGATTGTGACTTCTCTGCAAGTGTTTCAAGCAGCCCAAAAGCAGCATCTACTTTTTAATACATGGTCTAAAATGTGCCAGTTAGCATATGTCAGGTCATGGTTCAGGCCTGATTCTGCTCCCAGTGAAGTCAGTGGGAATTTAGCCACTAACTTCAAAGGGATGTGGATGGAGCCCAACATCAGATTAAGAAAATAAATAATAAAAAAACTATTATTGATATTAAAAAAAAATAAATATCTGAAGGCAGTTCACTTAGTGTGACCCTGAAAAACTCACAGCAGTATCAAAAAACAGTTGTGTAATTAGATGCCAAATTAATCAACCTGGACCAATTAACCCAGAAAAGGCTCCTGGGCTCAGTAATGCAATGTCAACAGAAATAAAATCAGAAAGGAGAAAAAGGTTGAGTGAAGAAAACTTCTTAGGAAAATCAGAACAGAATTAGAAATGATTATAAAAAAGTCTGGGATCAAAGAGATCTTGCAGACAAGCTTGCATCAGAGTTAAAGATAATAATTCAAAACACCATATAATTCTTCTCATTCACAGATGCACTGAAAAAAAAATACGGAAAGTCACTGTAACTCTGTTGAAAATATTTGCTACCTGTCTCTACCCATAAGTTTCTTGGTACCAGTTTTCGGAGAGGGATGGGGCAAGAGAATGGAAAAAAAGAATTATTTTTGCTACTTGATGTTTTAATTGACTAAAACAGGCTGGAACACTTATAATATCTATAATGACCTGCAGTATATTGAGTAATGATATTTAAGCACAATAAAAACAATATTTGATTATTAGAAGAGCAAGAAATATAAATTTATACAAGCGTAGGCTTCTGGTACTAACTGGGATCCCATCTCCTCCTTTTCATTTTTAGACATTGCAGTGATGAAAAATATAAACATAGGGAATTAGAAACTCAAGTATTTTCCTTGAAGAAACTGAAGATCTTAAATTCTCTTATGCATTGTTAAAAAAAAGAAAAAAATCTTAAATAGTTTCTCAAAGAATCAAGCTCTGTAAAGTGAAGCAGAACAAGCACAGACCGAGTTATCTAGCACAGTTATGGTATAGAACAGGCTAGCACATGTAGAAATTGCATTTAATAGATTAAGGTCAGTGCTGCATAACTGTTACTGAATATAAGGGACTGGATGGTACCTTCAGGTCTTCCCCTTCCCCCTTTTTCCCCTTTTTTTCCTTTTTTTTTCTTTTTCCTTTTTCCCCCCTTTTCCTCCTTTTTCCTTTTTTTTTTTTTTTTTTTACTTTTTTTGCTTGCCAAAGGGATCCATAGAAATTGTGTATACTACAGGTTTTTAATTTTTAGTATCAGAAATCTCAGCAACTCACACTTCATGTTGTTCACACTGTTTGCTGGAATTTTCCATTTTCCTTGCTTATACGAAGTCAAAGGTGAATAATAAGTAAACTTTAAAATGAATCCCATATTAAGTTTAAACCATGTAAGTATTGATTTTTGCCTTTTATTAGTAAGAATACAAATTGAAACTCAAAGAGCAGATCCTTAATATACATACATCAGAATAGCATTAACAATATAAGTAGAGCTTTTATGAATATACAGTGCAGATATAGTGTCATGAGTATCTTGCTCTTCTTATAGATGTAATAAAACAAAATAAAACATATCACAAATATATCTAGAAAATACCTTTAGGGCCAGATAAACTTATGAAAGATGTTAATGTTTTCAGGAATTCATGCCCGGGCATTTTGAAACTCCATTAATAGAACTGGTGACTTGGATTTGGACAAATTTCAGAATGTTTGCGCTGCATTTTTGATGGAACACCATATATAACAATTTTATTTAATGTATATTTGAGTGTGCATTACATGTAACCATATTGAAAGAATTTCAGTTCTTATTGTAATAACAATTAATATGAAAGAAAGTAAGAATCAGTACAGTCTTTGCCTAGCCTCATTACAGTCCTAATCATAGTGGTATCATTCACACACAGAATTAATGTGTCTAAATCTTCATTTGATCAAGATTTTCAAGAGCATTAATTTGCATGATGCAAGAATAGTAACTGTAATCTCCTTTTCTCAGGCAGATTCATCAATATTTGGGACTTCATAAATGAAACCAAAAAAGAACAAGAGGGAATAAAGAGGGGCAAATAGTTTTACTCAAATTTAATCTTAATAAGAAATTGTCAATTCCTAGAATGTCTTTTCCAGTTACACTTTATATCTGTAGAATGTCCTAGAAGTTAAAATGTATTTTCAACAATTTGTCCCAGGATGTTTCTTTTAATAGAAATTAATAATTTTGTATCCAATGTTCATGGCAAATATTCAGTGGCAGAGAACTAAGAGTTTAATACTGAAGGATGAAGAAACTAGAACTAGCTGGTTGAATATGCAACTCATGATGGGAATCACTATATTTCTTGTATTACAGTTAACTTGATAATAACTGATAATGCCACTAGTAGACAGTTCACAGAATATGTAGGTATATGTAAGGAAAATCATATACAGCAGCTTTGGATTAGGATTTGAAACTGTTCATTTCGTAGGATATTTGTAAGTATGGCTTTCATTTGGTCTGGCTCTCCTGAAATTTCATTCAGGACAAGTAGACACGGAAGTGGAGTTTCCTTGTTAATATTAACAATAATCTGTCATAAAAAATGTAACTTCAGCTCTCTTCATGCAGTGGGTCATTTTAAAAGAACTCTTCAGTTTTCACTGGAAAACATTCTATAAAAAAATTGGTCTGTATCTTTTTCAGCATAGATTTTGTAAATAAGTTAAACTTTTTTTTTTGTATATATGCCTTATGTCACTGCAGGTGGTGGAAGACTGTGCTACTTAGAACTCTTGTTTAAGTGCTTCACTCTAAGAGATTTTATGTTACTGCTTGATGTGATCAATAATTGTAATACATTGCAGAGAACAATAAACTGGAAGTGAGGAAACTTGGTTCTCTCATAGTGAACAACCCCATGAGTTTTATGAGTGTGTGGGCTGGTCATTTAGCCTGTATTGAATGACTTTTCATCCCCACTGACTTGCATTAAATATTTTAAAGGAAAAAAAAAAAGAACATAGAGGAAACTATAAAGACTGCTTTATTATTTTGTTCAAGACTTCTGGACATTACTGACATTACTGACAGATAATGCTGCCCTATCAATCACGGCAGACTTTATTTATCATCTTTATTCATTAAAATGCTCACATACAAATTTAGACATAAAAAATCAACTCTGAAATAGAGAGTTGTAGATAAAACATATACAGTGATTATTAGGAGTTTTACATGTGTAACAGATGTATTTCTTTCTGAAGCATTGCATTTATTTAAAATGTCAATTGTATCTGATACACTGGATAGATTTCTTTGTAAAGTTACAAATGGGACTTTTTGATCTGAAAATAACCATTTGATTCCTGTAATTTTATAGGAATTTCTTGACAGAACTCTATGACAGAGCTCTATTTTATTTGACATGTCTCTGTAGAACAGATTAAAGAAAAATACAATTTCTGAACAACAAAATTCTACTTCAATTGTTTGAAATTTGCATATTTGTTTCTTTGATGTTTCTGTGGTTTTCAGTTTCTCTTACCATACTGTTTGGTTTTCTAGGGGTTATGAAAACTCTGATCCCATGTTGTTTAAATCAATTTTGATAGGAAAGTCTATTAATTTTCTGCTTTTCAGAATGAATCTGTTCTGTCACTAAAAATTGTTACCCATTCTGTTTTCCTAATATTATGATGTCATTTCTACAAAATTCATGCCTTATGATTGCTAAAAAAATATTCATAGCAAGCAATACTTCCAGTCCTGTACTTCCTATCAGTATTGCAACGTCAGAAACAGAATGCTGGTGATACCGAAGTCAAGCAAAACACCCTTTGCTTTCTTTGGGTCATAGGTTCTATCCTGGTCCTTAAAATATGTTTGACTGCTCACCTTTCACATTCTTATTGGGATGATCACACTGTCAGATAACTTATCTCATACAAATTTCGTGTCCTTGTCCCCTGGCTATCCAAACTGTATATTGATTTGTTTACTCCTTTGCTCCCATTTGGAGCAATTAACAGTCTCTGAAAGTAAACCAAAGTGTAGGTTTGAGTAGCTTTCAGGTGCCATTGGCATTAGATAGTATAGATGTGGCTGCACCTGTTTTTACTCATGCTGCTTTATTCAGTCCTTCAACAATATTCCAGAAGGTTTTGCACACTTACACTTTCCAACTCCAAATTTCATTTTCATGTTATAAAACACACCTCTGCAAAGCTGCTGAAAGCCTTTACATCATGTCACACACTTTGCACTGAAGAAAACACACAAAAAATACAGAAAAATAATATTTTGTGGAGTCAAAAGAAGATCCAGAGCTAGGTGATATGAAGAGACTATAGTTAATCTGCTTTAGAAGGAGCAATTACAGAACAATGCATACATGAACTACTTAGCACAATTTTCTTGTGGCCACTGGAGGTCAATCCCTTGAAAGGATGCATTAAACGGTGTGGACATAAGGTATATTAAGCAAGATACAAAACAAATATTTCTAATTGCTATTTTGCTTTCACAGAAAGACATCTTAAAGACACCTCAAAATTCTCAGTAGAGGACAAGAAGTCTATGAGCTTGCATTATATAATAACACAAAAGGAACCTGGTCTTGTGACTAAGACATCCGTCTAATATGGGGTAGGTCTAGCCTGTGATCTTGTTCTAATAACTGTTTTGGAGTGTACATTTTAATAATTATGAGATAAAGTACAGGAAGGTTCAGAGGAAGGACCTCAAATGGAAGAGTAACTTGACAAGCCTACAGAGCTATTCAGCTCAGCCTGGAGTAGACATAAAAGGCAAGATTAAATTGCCTAACTCTTTGTGTGTACTATCATTTTAGTCACTGTGGAGCCTCTAGCAGGGTTTGCCAGAAGGCCAAACTCTAGGAGGGTTTGGCTCTCCTGCAAGTCCAGTGTCATGTCTATCAACCCCCCACATATGTCCTGATTATGCTAAGACACCTCAAATGACGCTGAACACCTATGAGTGTATAATCAAATCAAGTCCTAGATCTCTTGACTGTAATGGAAGCCTAGAAACCTGACTCACAAACATATACCTCATTGTGGATACTACCTCAGGTGCCTTAAACTAAAAGTGTATCCCAACCTTTTGACTTAGTTACTACAGCAGGATTCAGTTCTTCGGCATAGGCATCTTGGATAATACAAGGCTCTGTGGGGTATCCTGCTTCACTTCCAGTTAACATTCCAGAAAGGCACACATCTCATATATATAAATATGTCCTACAATATAGTCCAGTTCCATAGGGCATCATAGGTAACACCAGGAACAGGCGAGCAGGCTGTTAATTAAGTTCGTGATGTCTGTACCCAGCGTCACTTCTTACCTTAAGTTAGAAGAAACAGACTGTCTTGCTTAAAAGAGAGAGAGGGAGGGAGAGAGAGATACACAGAGACAGAGAGAGAGACAGAGGAAAAAGAACCCATATTTTAGATCTAGTTTGATATTAATATTTCCTTCATAATAGAATGAATTTTGAACAAAACAAAACAAAAAAAATGAACTGGTCTCAAAGAGCAGGTGCATACAATCACAAATCTACACAATTAGAATGTATGAATTAGAGGAGGTAGGTCATTAACCCTTGGATCCCAGAAGCAAGTTAATTAACAGAACAGATTATTGTTGTGAAGACATAATTTATTTTATGTCCAAATTTAGTGCTAACTAATCTTCTGATTAAATGGATTTTTGACATCTGCAACATATGGTCTTACTTTAAATATTAGTGCTAGTAGTTACAACTGATAAAGCAAGAATGTCAACACTAACACTCATTAAAAAATGATACTTTGTGTTAAAAAATAAATTAGAAATTGCCAATGGCAATATTTGCAAAATGTTTTACATGATTAACTAATTCATCCGAGATTCATGTATCTCCAGACAGCATCAAAATTACATAGGATGCTGTGCAATTTAAAAAAAAGAAGTTCAATAAAAAAGAAGTTCAATAATTGTGTAGTTTGATCAAGAAATTCCAATTTCTACTGATATTGTTGATATAAGAAAGAAGTAAGGCTTTTTTTTTTTTAATCTTATAAAGATTAAACCTAAAAATCAACTTTGGAAATGAAGGATATTACTACTTGCAGAGTCCTTTCTCTTTAGAATTGCTGTGAATCTCTCAGTCAGAATTTTTTTCAAATTAGAATTTTAGGTTTCTACTGCAAAAATAGAAGTAGATCTGTACTTATTTGTCTCAGGGAAAATTGAAAATAGACTTCCACAGTTGCTTAAATATGATATCTAGGACCCAGTTATCTGAGCGTGCTTTCTGAGTAAAGAAAGCTCAGGCTGGCTGCATAAGTGTGTTAGGTTGTGAGAATGCTTTTGTGTTAGTGTCAATGCCAAGGCCTCTGTTGTTGATGATGGGCCACTACAGAAATATTCTTTCCTGGAATAAATAGGCTACTTCTAGGCTGTTAAATAAAGCATTGCCATGGACCAATCCCTGCCTAAAGGAGACTTGCATTCACACTGTCCTTTGAGAACACATTTCTCTTGAAGACGGTTAGTTGGAACAGTCTGAAACAAAGCCAGGGAGTAAAATAGGAGTTAAGCTGTACTAATCATCAGCATTACAGTGCTTGAGCTTGCTCCATGGCCTATGGAGATCAGGCAAGAAGGGATGTATGGCAAAAGAGAGAAGTGAATCTGTCTGTCTCTCCAGTCTTACCTTGCCTGGAGATACCCAAGTCCTCCTGAAAGGAGATAGCTTTGAAGCTTGTTAGAAGCCTCAAAAGTTCATAACACGGGAGTTTCCTCTGTTGGAATGAAACACTGCAGTTTAATGCACAGTTCTGCTCAGAACATCAGAATGACAACTCTACCATATGCTGCACAGTAAGATTATTCTTATTTAGTAATCAAGCATGAAAGAGATCTAATCCTGTTTTTGAGTGAATTATCTATTCAAGGAGAATAATTACATTTTTGGATCAGTTTCAGAGCATGAGAAGTTGCAGTCAGACCATTTCCAAGTACTGGCTCCAACATAGTCAAATATGAAATATTAATGTCTAGGGAATCTGTCAAATCTCACAGACAAGCCTTCTGCCCTACTTGCAAGAAGTGTTGCAAGAAACAATATCCATACTGGATTTGTTAATGCAGTATTAATGAGCTTGTCCCTCATTCTACTCACAATATTTTGTATCTGCATTGTAAAAGGAAACACAGTTGTGTACAATATACACAGAAATTGCTGTTTGACTGTGTTTGATAGCACAAGGAGGCTGGTTTTCTTTGTGCACAATTAACAGTCACTGTATCACATTAGATCATAATTTATCTGTGTGTTCCTTCACAATAAATGAGCTGTTAACTCTTCAGTCATTGGTGCACAGTGTTAATAAGCTATTACAGACTTTTCCACATTGTTGCTCTTAAATATAGTAATTTGGCTCAGTTACAATAAGCTTGTAATGAACCTGTAAAGATGTCATATGTATTTAAAAGTCATTGTAATTGAAATTGGGCAAAAAGCTGAAATAATGAACATAGGTAAGATGCAGAGTGGACTAAGTCATTGTCCAAATATATTTACCAGGAAAACATGAACAAATTCTAAACAAAGCTCTGTGGTCATTATGGTCCCAGTATGGTCCCAGTCCTCTTGCTTTATAAATTATTTTCACCAAGAGTCTCAGTCTGAACAGGTAGATGTCACACATCTTCAGTCTGTCTTTTAGTTTATTTTTAGCACTATGACAACAAATTCTAAATTGTGCATTATTGTCTGGGATAGATGGCTCTCAGTAGTCCATGGAATCACTCATAACTCTAACCTTGGGATCACGAATTTGCTATTGATCTAAAATTGTTGGATTATTATATTTCAAGGCACTGTGCAAGAATTTTTATAACCATCATCCCTCAAGACTCTATCACAGTGGCTAGTTTAAATGATTGTCTGGATGAACGAAGACCACATTCTTAAAAGAAAAAAAAAAAGAAAAAAAAGTCCTATACTTTTAAGTAGAGTGTAGAAATAAGCATGGAGACTCAAGAAAGTGCTTCAAGGTCATCCTAAGGGCATGCATGACTGAGTGTTATTTACCAGCCAACTCTTTTGAGCTCTGAGCTGTGAACAGGCAGCAATGGAGTACCAAGGTGAAAGAAGGCCTAAACCTCTTTGAGCAGAAACAGAATGTTCTCCAGCATGGAAAATATACGAGACGGTACATCAGCAACAGTAGCACCCTGCCAGGTCATCTGCAGTAAGTAATGTTTCATAAAAATTGCTGAATGCATGCAGACTTGTATAGTCATTTCCACACTTTCTCAGCTTCCTCACCCAATCTTACTATGACACAATCATTTTCTATTATGAGGGACTCGTAATGAGGACAAGAACTTCTCTCACAGGTACCAAAAATGTCTACCTCTTCTTGTGTAAAGAAGGAAGCAAAATTTTGCCTTATCAAGACATTGGAGCATAACAGATTTTGCTGATGCATTATATTGACTGTGAATAAATTAATGTAAGATCAGTGATGATGTGCTTGCTAGTTTTCTCTCATTCCTGACCTTTCTCAACAATTTTTTTGTTTTTTCATCTTGCCAGTGCACTATGAATTAGAGGATAAAGGGAATATGCAAATTTAATATCATACCTCAAGACCAACAGTGTATTTATGCTCAGTTTAGTTTGCTTCTGTCTGAAAAAAGCCTTCTACGTGTTTCACTCTTTCCAAGATCTATTACATATGCTGTCTAGGTGATAGTGTCAGTTTTTCAGTTTCATGTTTCCAATAGCTATGTGACAGAAGAATATTCTCACCTTTAAATCTGTACTGTAATTTCAAAGAATAGACTATTAAAACTGAAAAAAAAAATCAAATTAGTAATATTCCCAATTATCCCTAAATTGAGTAAGAAAAGGGAGGGTGAGTACATAGGATCATTCTCACATAGTTTAAGAACACTGGTTCTAGCAACAGCTTGGCTAAATGACAAATGTCAAACCGTATTGATATTTTTATTGCTAGTGTAAAGCAATGTTTATGTAACATTCCTTTTTTTACCTGTATCAGTATTCTGTATGTAATTTGCATATGCAGTTACAAAATAAAAAATGGATTATTATCTGGTGGTAATTTCATCTGGCAAGCATTAAAAATATAATTCAGTAAATGAATGTTATTTTACAATAACCTTCATGATATAATATATTACACATTTATATATAATCAGCTCAGAATATTAACACAGATATATCTATATATACAAGTAATGTCTGAAGGACAAGGTCAAATAATAACTGCTTTGAAAAAAAGGAATTTGTTTCAACAAATCATAACCATTATCTGTTTATTCTAAGTAGCTAGAATGATTGACTGGCATATCTGATCCAGCTTGACCTGTTTCTAGTAAGGGAACAGCAAAAAAGCTCACAGTGGAAATTTCGTGATTCACTGCACGCTGACATAACCGTCTGCTGGAACATACAATGGCTGAGTTACAGTCAGGATGAGCACCAACATCCCGCTTGGGACCCCTTTTGAATGAACAGTTTTCAGAGGTTAGGGAAAAGCTGTAATCTCCTAGTGATGATCTTTTAAAAGAGATGTGTCCTGAAGTGGCAAAAAGAGACATCAATAAGGGAATTAGAAAAAAAAGATTTTCCTCTCAGCCTGAACGTTACTGGTAACGCAAGCAATATGTCTTTTTCTTAAGTGTAACACTCTTTGTTATATCAGTGATCATATTAGAATAGGATAAATTATGTATACTCACTTGTAGGAAAAAAAGAATCCTACTCTATTGAAGTTTTGCAATTCATCTTCAGTGACCTAAATTAAGTAAATTCAGCAATGACTGTATTGAATCTGTGACTTTTGTTAAATCTGTCCCATTATGAATATTGGATTCAATACTGTCTTCCTTTCCATTATCATATATATTAAAGCCCCAGCGTTCTGTTGTAACAAAAGCGTTCACTTCTGGAGTTCCTTGTGGAGTTCAAACAGATAACAGGACAATGTCATATATTATTGATAAATATAAATAATAACATATGATGCAAAAGTAGAATGCCTTCCTATAGTTGAAGCTGTATGTATGAAACATTCTTTCTTCATTTGTATCATATGATCCTACTGTAAGAAACCTGACTGGCAAAGCTAGACAAATACAACAGATAAAAGACAGAAAATAAAAACTTTACAAATACGTTTTCTATCATTGTCCAATCTAAATATTCCACAAGAAAATACCAGTTTATTATTACCAGAAATTGTTATTATTAAGCAAAGACCCTGATGCATATTCATAAGATTAAGTATATGTATTAAATTACTAGATATGTACTCAGGCATTCATGTGCATTAAATATGCATTAAATGGTCTAAATTCAAATATGATATTTTGACTTACCCAAAAGAATTTTTTTGAAATTTCTGTTGTATAGTAAATTTCATCTGTTCTATTAGAATTCAAAATGGAAATAGTTATGCATATGAGTAATTGAAAACACTGACACCAACATTTTTTTCCTCTTTCATTTGCATTATTATCTGATAAATATCAACACTTTAGATCCCCAGTCAGCTGGATAACAAAGCAATTTTCCCTATATCCATTTTGAGATCTCCAGAATTTGACTCAGTGATGGGAAGAATAAGCTCATGCCTAGTAGTACAGCTTTTGTAGTCATAATAGCAGCAGAATCTTGCCTTCCCTTTGCAGAAAAAGTTGTAAGACCTTGCAGTTGCAAAAGCTTAAATTTTTGGTCAAGTGTAGTAGTAAAACTACCTATTGACTGTCATTCGAACAGCTCTATGAAAGATGGGGATGGATCAAACCAGCTAATTAGATTCCAGATCAGTAGTCATGGAATACAGTGCTGAAAAGGTTAACAAATAACTGGTCTGGGTGAGTATTGACTTCCCTACACCTTTTTTTTTTGGTTGCTCAGTGAATTCTACTTTAGCATGGCTGCAATTTTCCTTTTGATTCCTAAGTATGCAACTTAAAGATCATAGTCTACCAAGTGCGTCATACTTACTGATATACTGAAACTTTCCTCTATCATAGTCACAGTGTATATTTTTTTCCTAGGGTTTTTTTTTTGGACTTGTCTGATTATAATGTGTAAAATAACCTTACTGTTATCTATGTTAATTCATTTTTTTTTAAATAAACTGTAAAACTACTGCTTCCAGCTGCCCTGAATGCGCATCTATTTGCCCACATAATTTGCAATCATATTGCTTCATCTGGCCATGTCTAATCTCCATGCTATCCTTGAAGACTGAGTCTTCTGTAGTTGTTGTATGTCTTCAGCAATTCTGAAAGAAAGACTTAAGAAAAAATTTGAGCTGGAACTGTGTAGTTACTTATTCTTGCACAAGAACATTAATTTAAACCATTATATACATTGCTGTAATAGGCTTGTTATCTATCAAATAGAATTAGAAAAAAGTGAATCTATGTGAAATTATCTAATGAAAAATTGGACTGATATTTATATTTTCTCCAGATTCTTATTACCGTGGAATATTTTTTGAAAATTAACTATTATGCAGAAATGTTCTACTAGTTCAAACTAGTTGCGATTTAAGCTTATTTTCTTTATTAATAATATCAAATGTGAAATATTTCAAGCCCATTACAGTAATGAATATGCAACGACAGAAAGGAATTTAGGTGGAACAAGATTTGGACTTGTATTTTAGCATAACAGAACTGGCAAATGCACAAATGAATGAGATGCAAACGTGCCAATTTTTTCTATCAAATGCAAAACAAAATAATCTTTCAGAATGTCTAGCAAAATGTTTCTGTGTGATATAAAACTTCTTTTGCTTTCTGATGCTGCTGTGGGGAAGCATTAAAAGTGCTGAAGCAAAAGGCAGCATGCACTTTAAAACAGTGCTGTTAAAACACCACAATGCATACAAAACACCCAGATCTACAGTCATTTTTGCCTATAACCATAAGAATGCTTACTACCTTGAGTTACCTTGGTCTTCATTAGTGCCACCAAAAACTTTAGAAGATTTTTGGATAGGTTATTACAGAAATTGAACCTTAATTGGAACTTAATCTCCATAATTATGCATAATTACCTATGTTTATTACTCCTACGATGAGCACACATTTTTCTTTAGCTGTAAGGCAAAATGAGTTAAAGCTTTCTAGAAGCATTGGATAATATGATGGTATTCACTTCACTGACTTTATTAGGCTGTATACTTTTAAAAAAACAGTTAGAAAAAAAAGATATTTTTACTGTTTGGCTTTTAACTTTGCTAAGGAACATGAATGGAGAAAGGTGGCAGGTGACAGCCTTTCATTTCTTTTATTCCTTGAAATGTGGGCCAAAAAAGATATAGTAATGTCCTTTGTATGACTTCTTTCCATTTTGAAATATTCAAATGACCCCATGTGCAAATACAAGGGGAAAGGGGTGTATTTAATCTAAATTTATTATTTTTCAAAGACAAGTATGATTAAATGAGGCTCACTTAGCCTCAGTCTTTACTTGTGTCTGTTTAAACCACAAGTCATGTTGTTTGTCACCTCCGGAAGCTGATTTGGGATAACATGGTAGAGTCATTTTTAAAACTACTGTTCATTACTAATGTCGCTTGCCTGGATGAGTTTCACCGTTTTTAAAGAAACAGTCTCATGCTGTGACTTCTGTTTGTGCATATTGCTTTTCTGAGCTCTATCTTTTAAAATCGGATAGTTGTGTCAGCAGGAATTGTATTCAGCGGGTCTGATGCATCACTGTCATTAATTCTGTGAAATCACTTATGAGGCTAGATCTATTTACTTTTATGGTCACTACTATCATTGTGCCTGCCTGAGAGTTATTTATAGATGTCATCCTTGCAATGCTCTTAGGATAAGGAGAAATATCGTGCCTGTGCAAAGTGAATAAAATGCACGCTATTCCTATTTGGTACCAATAACTTTATACAAGGAAAAGCTAACAAAAAGTCCCAAACTTTTTTTACTCAGTTCAGCTATTTTTGTTTAACAAGAAACTAGTGTGACATTTAAGACATAAATGGATGATAATGGTAAAAGTGATAAAAAATCAGTGCTGTTTTCTTTTGCATATTCCTGTCAAATCAGCTAATGATCTCCACTACAGTTTAAACTCTGATTTTATATATATTATTTATCATGATGAAAGGTGACAGTAATTAAACTGTATATACAATTGTTGTTTGTTTTTATGCATTTTTTTCTTAATCTTATGGGAATGATCAACTGCATTTTCAATATCGTATGCTATCATTGGACAGGGCAAAATACTGATGTACAACAAATTTACTTAAAGAAGTTTGGTAATTACCATTGATATTGCAGAAGTAGATAGATGTTAAGATGTTACTAACCAGTAGTTGGAGAGCGCTTATACATGACTATGCCTGTGTGTGTGTGCATGTGCATGGGTGTGGGTGTTTGTGGGTGTGGGTGTGGGTGTGGGTGTGCATTTGATTTTGCTATGTAACTTGAACTTCCAGGGACTCTGAAAAATCTGGAAACACTGAAATAAGAAGGTATATATGATAAAGACTGTTTTAGGATAATCTTGAGAATCATACATTATCACCATGTCTTAAAAGAGTGTTAACCTGTGTCTGAAATAAAATATACCCTGATGAATAGCCCACAGATGACCGTGTTATCTAAAAAACATACATTGAAGGATAGCATACAGAATGGATCAAATGAAGGAAAAGAGGAACCTTCTATGTGCAAACCAATTAACCTTATACAGGGATCACAACATTAAACTGTTTGGAGACCCACCTTGGTTACCTATGAATAATGACATAGATGGAGTCACCCTAGACTGGCTAGATAAGACTGAGGCAAACCCCATGGAGTTGTGCAGGTCCCCTTTTTCTTCAGAACTGGGTATGAACAGTTCAGCAGTCTGATACCTTGCATCACACTGCCACTAATATAGGTATTGTCTTATTATCAGGTAAGGGAATTGTATATTGAAAGCTGGTCTAAGATGTTGCTGATTGTGTTTGGTCTGGTAACTCACTCTTGTGCTGGTTCTGACTGTTAAATCTGGATGCCTCAACTAGTGGAGACTATGAGCAACCTTGGCTGTAATTTGGATGCAGCTCTGTGTCAAGATAACTTTAAAGTATGTAATGCAAAGGTATAGTGTTCTCTCTCTCTCTCTCTCTCTCTTTATATTTATATATATTTATATATAAAGATTCTGGAGTTTTCCCTAAAACACACTAGTTTGATTAGACTGGAAACCTTTTGGTGTTTACTTTCAATGAAAAAAATCAAACTTATACTACTATAACTTTATTCAAAATTATTCTGGTAGAAGTGATTAAGGGAAATATACTTACACTTGAACAGGTATATTCAGGCCCAACCTGATGAAGGGGTGAAGGCAATGCAGATGGACTGTGTCACATGAAGTAAGTGGGCATCCACTGTATCAGATGGTGCTAAATGAGAGCCTCTTTGCTGTCCTGGTAAATCTTCATTTAATAACACTGAGTATTCACTGCCAACATGAAGCTTGTTGTATGGGATGGGGCACAGCTTGACCAAACAGAATTACACAGTCCTCATGCATTTACGTAAGGGTTTGTGCAGAATGGAGATATGCAGATTTTCACACCAAAATTATTACTTGCTTTTTGTGCAAGTTTCTCCTGCTCTTTGTGTTCTCCTGAATACTGTAACAGTAGAAGTTAACATTAAAACTCCTGCTGATCTCTGTGAAACGTTGAAGATCATATTAAGAGTATAATAGAGTTTATTACTGTTTCTTGAAGTAATATTATATAACTTCCATAACTTTGTATAAATGTTGTAAATATAGTTTATGTCCTGTTCAGGGTAAGTATTTAAGAAAGCAATGTAACTACTATTCAACAGGCAACATTTGGATGTTATTATATTAGCAGAAACAAATATTTGTTGATTGAAGCTTACTCTATGTATATGTAGTTGAATGTAATAATGAGTAAAAGATCATACAATCTGTTTCCAGTAACACTGTTAATACATGGAAGAGAATACATATATTCTTGTGTAGACTTTATTTGGATGATTATATTATTAGAAATTATCATGTGTTCAAGTCATCTTTAATGTGTTAAGACAAATATTTAGAAGAACTTTTATGATTTTTGCAGAGTACTACGAATTTTGCTTTTCCATTTATCATTTGGTTCCAAGTTCATAACACCTAATCGACAGCAGCTTGATTATCTGTTTCCTTTTGAGTCAGTGAAGAGTGTCAGAGGTATTTCCTGAAGACAGTTCAGACTACGTGGGGTTTGAGTGGCTGTCTGGAATTTTTTTCTTTCTTTTAACTGTCAATAGAGGGATCTTAAGCTGCAAACTGTACCAACTACCAACCGTGCAGTTAGAGATGAACTCCAAGTTTTGGCCTGTGTAGAAGATGATGATGTCCTGAGTATGCTTTAGATGGAAAAGCAGAGTCACTGGCATAGATTCAGTAATCTTTATAACATTTTGGAGTGAATTCCACTTTCTATGACAGCATCTGTGAATGAGAACAACTTCTATCAACGTTGCTATTTTTGTACTGAGAAAAAGCTCTCCTGTGGAAGAAGAGAAACATGTCGGGAGAGAGGGAGAGATTTAATCTTCATTTGCCTTTTGTAGGTGAAATGCAGGGTTTTTTTCTCCTCTATGTAGATATACTTTTTAAATCATTTATTATTTATAGGTAAATTGATGGTAAAGTCCTTATACACTGTAATGAGCACAGACCAAAGGAACCCTTAGTCAGAATAAGATCTGCTTAGTCTCAAGGAAATCTCAAGAAACTGTACTGATTGCTGAAGATTTCGTATCTGGAATACAAACATACAAGCTGCTGCTCTCTAAACATTTTACGTAAAATGTACAGAAATAAAGTCAAGCTAAAATGTGAGTTTTTTGAGGTTCCTATTGTCCTAAGTTGTAAACATAGAAAATGAAATAATAAGAATAAAATATGAATGAAAAGGCTAGAACCAACAAAGAGGATTTAATTACAATATTACGTTAATTTATGGGCAACTTTCAAATGCACTGAAAATTAACATATACAAATCACTGGAGAGTTAAGAAGAGTATGAACCATGAAATTGCATTTATATATTTAATTAGGAAATACATAATAGATAATTATTGCTGGAAAATTTTACAGTTGCTCCTTTCACCTACCCTGTGAATGTTTCCTAATAAATGTAAAATAAGTGGTCCCCAAGGCTGATTAAGAAATGACTATCTTGAATTTATTAGTAGTGACATCTTTTTTTAACGGGAAATTATTTAACATGGAAAACTATCATGGATCGCGTTTGGAAAGAGGAGGCTGGGTCATCCAGCCCTTCGAAATTAATTGCTTGTTTTTATTGTTTAACCGAAAAAAAAAAGTATGCATATCAAATACTTTTCATGTATCCCTGAATAAAACAAATTTTCCGTAATTTCAGGGCCTGAAGCATTCTGCAGAACTCTCATGACTTGTGAGCCAAGCAATGCGTTGAACATCTAAATAGTTATAATACATGGACAAAATGCATATGATCTCTGTTCATCTGATTTTGGCAACAGCACAAGTAATTGGACACTAGTGAGTAGGGAACGTGAACACTGCCAAATTGTTAACTTAGTGCCCATCCTGCATTAAGTAGGAATGTCTTCTGAATATGGTTCCTATATTTCGTTTTTTTTATTCAGTCAACATGCAACCATAGCTGGCATCTAATACAAAGTCCATTGAAGCCAACAAGAACTCTTCCATTCAACTCCAAAAAACTTTGGAAAAGGGCTCATGTCTGCAAGCAGATTTCTTGTTGCATTAGATGGAGGACGACAGAAAGCAAAGTTTTTTGCATGAACATTTGCAAACATTGTATTTTGGCTGAAAAGATTTTGGAGGTGATTAACTAGCCCTTTCAGCATGTGTCAGGTTAAGCAGGTTGCCTCCATGACAATGACTGTGAAATTATTTGTATGGTATACAGGCAGAGTATTGCTGTTCACTTGCAAATAATTGGGTTGCTATGGCTCAAGTGGCATGATAGTATTTGGAGGATTTCTTTTTCCTTCTTTTGTTTCCCATTAAAATTACTGGTAATGAGAATATTTTTTCTCCTCTTCTTATTTTAAAATATGATTTTTCAGGCTGACATATGTTTCAGGTGTACCAAAAAAAAAATCCCAAACCCTAATTAAGCAAATGGAAAGTACAGTATAGAATTAGGTCATGTGAACAAAAGGTAAGAGAAATATTATGACAAAAAATAAGAAAAAAATATTGTTATGAGTTTTTTGCCCTTTCTTTCCTTTTTCATATTTGTACAAAAAACTTTTAAAACAAACTGATTTAATATATATGAGTAAATACAAAAGCTCTTATCCTGAAATGAGGGATAATTTAGTCTAGAAAATACATTCTATGGCAAAGCTGTTTGTGGCTAAATCCAGTGATGAACTCCAGGTACAAAATTCCCAGGATTCATTCTTACTATCATTGGTCACTCAGCATGGATGACTAAGAAGCATCATATTCAAAACAGTAACTACCATATCTAAGTGCAACCAAAGCATTTGGTTTTGTTAAGGATTGTGTAGTTCCAACATCCCTATTGCGTTCTGAAAGAAAGTAGGCACTGATCTGCAAAGATCCAAAAAGTTCTGGACATGTGCATAACTGGAACTCTGTATATCTGCAGAATTCTGATATTAAACAAATGTTATGTGAATGTTTGCCCCTCCAGGTTTAGGCAACTACTGAGCATACATATAGGAAATTCTGGGGTTAGTTTTGGACACCTCAGCTTTGCCTCAGTCTTGCTTCTGGGACTTCTGCACTTTATTAAATCCAGCCTTGTAACTGTAATTAAGGCTGAGCAAATGATTTGGGTGTCCATAATTTATAAAATGGATTTCTGTCTTTTTCTGTGTATGAATGTACCATTAATATTTTTATTTTAACAAAATGAGCTATTATAAATTATTCAATGAGAACACCATGCATATAAATATCCATCTGGGCAAGAGAACCACTTGATCTGTTAATTATCAACAGTCACTGCAATCACTGTCTCAGATAAAAGAGGATTTTGTAGCATACATGCTTACATGTGTCAAGTCCACTCATTAATATGAAGGGTATGCTAGTGGTTCCAAGAAGGTCTCAAGGATATGACCTGACAATTATAAAAGAAAAAGGGGGGGTTAAACATTTTTCTCAAAATACTGACCTCACTTTTTGACTCTAACAGATACAGTACAAAGGAGGAGGTAATGAACAAGAAAAATAGAAGCCAAGAAAGAAGTGGGATTTTGTCCCTTATACAAGGGGACAGTCCTAGGTTTCAAATTTCAGCCTTGTTTTATCTTCACAACCTGCAGTTTTCAGAATTTAGCCAGGGATGGAAGGTCTGATATTTAAACTTAAATCAATAATGACTTACATGCAGTACTGCCTATCTGCATATAATAATGACTTTTTACCTTGGACAAAAATCCTCAAAGAGCAAGAGTCATAGACACACAGATGGAAGAAATTTGTTAAAAATTACTCCTATGAATTGGAATGACAAACAATCAAACTGATACAGTGTTTAAGGGCCAATTCCAACTACGGAATTAGATATTCAAAATGAGATTTAAATAGATTTTATATTAGAATTCTTTTTGTTCCTTGTTATATCAATCACTTCTCATTATTCCTTACATAGATCTATGAGGTTTAAAACTTACCCAGTTTTCCACAGTTCTCAATTCTGGCAACTGAAGTGATTTCATAGTAAGTTACTCAGACATTTTTGGTGGAATTCATCTGGCAGATACTTCTCCTTCAAAGTTCTTTTTGGTACAAAGATGGGTTTATTTTAAAMATTAATCATCTTTTAAATTGTTGTAGAGTAATATATTGGACAGTAGCACAAATGAGAATCCTTAATTCATTATTTCTACATGATTTAGGAAAATTAGTCTAAGAATGAGAATATACCTAATGGTAATCTACAGAGTCTATGTAAGAATCTTGAACCATCTTTAGCAGTAGCTAATTTAAAAAGAAACTCTAAATTTTTCAAATGCTTTATGTAAAAGGCGGGGGGGGGGGGAGGTGGGATGACCCCTTCTGTAACCTGTTTTAGCAAAATTATCTTACACTTCTTCCTTAAGACACCTTAACAATTCAAAGAAAAAATACATATATAGATAGACATTGATAGACTATACTGCATTTTCTTAAAGGACAAAATACCACTCCTCTTTTGCCATGCTTACATTGGGACTGTGTACCTGACGTATATATCTTATGTGGAAGAATATCTCCAGCTGCAATTGCAGCAGAGCATAAGTTCTCTGTCATATTTGGCAATCCTACATGGATGCCTTGGTTATTACAGGGTATCTCAAATAGCACTGGACACCAATTTGGACATTACTGAACTGGGCTCCTATATGCTATGTAGATGCCTACATTTATACACCTGAATGCGGTGTTTGCAGTCTGGAGATGAGTCCCATCCAGTGGGACTACTCTTACAAGTAAAAATCACTTCTAACCATGAGCTCTGCATTATCAAGTGTTTGTAACAACAGCTTCTTAACAGCTTATACAACTCAAACTCTTTTTGTTAAGGTTGGTATATAAAAGAGTAATATGATATCTGATATAAATAAATAGGAAGCTTTTATACCTCAGATCTTCACAAAACTATTTATAATCATTATTTTTATTAAAACAAACAAATCAGACAGATTTTACAATATCCAGTTTCCAGTCTTCACTATTTTCTTCCACAAGCTTTAAACAAGTTAACATACTAAGACTACTGAAGCTGTATAAATTTACAGGCAAATCTACTTTAACTCCCTTATAGCAGTTCAAGGTTTATCTAATTACATGATATTTAATGCTGATGTTTTCATGATGCTGATCGGTTGGGTTTGTGTCATTAGAATCAAAAGATATGCATGAAATGTTTTTATCACTGTCATTAACGGTGCTAAACTCACGAAGTACAGATATTACATTGCAATAGTGTGATCTGCATATTAAGATAGGCAAAAACACATTTCTGTAGCGCTAACACATTAACACTTTAACACATCAGAAAAAGCAATGAAATCTAAGTTTGTCTTTTATTCCTTAATTATTGTACTGTGACTATAAGTAGTGAAACTAGAGACAAAACATATTTTCAGATTTTTAATTTTCACTTGGCATATAGCCAGTTATTAATGTATTAAGTAGACTAATGGCTTGCAAGACTCTCATTTCTAAAAAGAAGTTCCAAATTAAGAGCGTCAAAAGCATCTGGAAGAAACACATTTATACTCATGCTTAAAAAGTAGTTAGACCTTGTAAATTTGCGCTATTGTTGCCTTCTTGCTTTTTTCTAAATTTTCAATAGATACATGTTTAATATTATTAAAAGAAATTAAAATTTTTCTCACTTATTACAGCTTTGTAAGCTCCTATAATCTTCAAAAATTTAATAAAATACACAACTACTTTATTGTGTATTAAAATAACAACAAAAAAAAATGCAGAATATACAGAATGAACTGAAAATAAACAGTTATTCTACATCTTATTAGTAGTTAGTATTTGTCACATTATCGGACACTCAGGGCAAATTCAAAATTAGAGCATCATTGTACTAAACGCAGTACAATATGGGAAAAGACTGGCCTTGCTTAGTTCTAATTTCGGGAGTGCTACAAACAGCACACAAACAAATTATCATGAGGTAAATGAGAAGCTGATTTGTGACTGCGTGACTGTGTTAACCCTCATGTAAATGTAAAATAGTTTATCCTTTAGGTTGTCTTTTTCATATGCTTCTACCTACGGTTACTTTGTAGACTTACCCAAACCACTCCATCTTTCTGTCCTGGAATCAGATCATAACTAACACCATGCCACCTTTTTATGGAACTGGAAATTCCATGAAATTCAGCTTAAAGTCGTTCCTAATTGTGCCACTGAGTTGTGTAAGAACAGTTCTCCAAGGCTAAAACTTCAAGAACTGAAGAACATATAGATTTGAATCATCTCAACTCATTTTAGACATCTACAATATATATTCTTATAGTTGAACTACCCATCCTAGACTAGTAACTTTTAAGGTGAGCTACCTCTGACCTATTGAAGATGTCTATTTTAGAATGAGATGAGTTGTATCTTCATTCAATTACTTGAGCATAGGTATACAATGACATGAAATTCCCTTGCATCACAGAAAGGCATACCATACCCCACCTGGGGCCCTGTGACCCCATCTGCCACCCCAACTGGGTCTTTCTGAAATGTTAAATAGACCCCAACCTGTGGACAACAGAATTGAGACCACTTTATTTCTTCCACTGATTACATAGGGATGTCTAACTGTCTAACTCAGATGTAGATGTCTACATCATAAATGTCAAACATGCTCAGATGAAACCTATTGGAGATTTCATACTTAAGGTGATTCTTCACATTTATTCCCACATCATGGCCTTTATTGTTTAAAACATAGTACTGACATTTACAGAATGTTAATGGTATAGAAATCATGGACAGGGAAATGACTAGAATGCAAGTTCATTATTTGTTTTTTTGTTTGTTTGTTTTCTTTTGGGGGGGGTGGACTACTGTAAGAAGAAACCTATAAGTACTTCATCAAATATTGTAAAAAAAATCCCAGATATTCTCAAGGGTACCTATTTAGCAAAAGTAATTCAATTAAATAGGAATGATGATATTCATTGCAATAAATTTTACCCAATAGTAAGATATAGCAGCTTCTGTCTTTCAATAATAGTCTTTCTCTTTCTAAGGAGAGGAAGAAAATTACTAATAATTATGCACATGTAAATATTTCCTCTGGATTTTATTAAAAAATCTCAAAAAAAAACCCTCTGTCAAGATCTGACCCTAAAGAAGCAAATAGAACTATTTCATAGGATAAGAAGATAGTTCAGTTTGGAAGAGGCCTCAGGAGATCTCTAGTCTAACCTCCTGCTCAAAACAGATTCAACTGTGAAGTCAAACAGAGCTAGGGCTTTATCCAGTCTGGTTTAGAAAACCTCCAAGGCTGGAGAGAGCTCAACCTTTCTGGGCAACCTGATCCACTGCCTGACTGCCCTCATGGTGGAAAGGTTTCTCTTTATATCCAGTCTGAACCTTTTTCCTTTCAGCTTATGTCTACCTTATCTCATCCTTCCACCATGCGCTGATATGAAAAGCCTGTCTCCATCCATCAGTCACCTCCTAGTAGGTACTGGGAGGGCTGCTGTTAAGTCCCCCCCCCCAGCTGCCTCTTCTCCAGGCTTAAAAAGCCCCAGTCACTTGACCTCTCCTCACAGGGCAAGTGCTTCAGACCCAACCATCCTGGTGGCCCTTTGCTGAACTTGCCCCAGTTTATTGATGACTTTCCTGTACTGAAGAGCAAGATCCTTTGTTATAGATGTGCTCTAATGAGTGCTGAGTGGTGATCATCAGTTCCCTCGACCTGCTGGCTGTGCTGCTGTTAATACCACTACAGATGCTGCTGGTCATCTTTACTGCCAGGGCTTACTTCTGGCTCATGTTTAACTCCTCAGGGTCCCCCTTTTCCCCAGAGCTGTTCCCTGGCCCATCAGCCCCCTGCCTATATTGCTGCCAGGGGTGTCTTCCTTCTCAGGGGCAAGACTTTGTATTTGCCTTTGTTCAGTTTCAAAAGGTTAATGTCAGCTCATTCCTCCAGTCTGTCTAGGTCCCTCTGAGTGGCAGACCTGCCCTCAAGCATATTGGGTGGTCTTCTCAGGTTGGCGTCATCTGCAAATGTGATGACAGTGCACTCCTCAAGGTCATCAATAAATATGCTGAACAACAGGAATAGGTCGCAGTATAGACCCCTGTGTTACTTTTGTTACTCGCCTCCAGGTATGGCATATGACTCATTAACCACTACCCTCTGAGCCTCATCATCCAATCACTTTTTCACCCATCTGGCTGTCCATCCATCTAGTCTGTAATATCCCTATTTTGATACAAGAGACACTGGATATATGATACAATCTCTTTGGTACCAGAGATTGTGGGAGACGCTGGCAAAAGCCTTGCTAAAATTGAGATAAAAGACATTCCATGCTCTCCCCTCATCCATGAATCTGATCATTTTATCACATGAGGCCATCAGAATGGTCAGGCATGTTTTATCCTTTTTTATAGGCAGTTTTTTTTCTTCTTCTTCCTTTTTTAATTTTTTTTTGTCTAGTAGATCTCTTTTTGACAGATGTTTTGTCATCTTTATGAAGATGACAGATCTATGCAGATTTTCCAAAGTAGACATCATTTTTGATCTATTCTATTAAAACAATTTCATTTTATTTTCCAAGTAGGTGATAGCCTTAAATTTCTATTGCCATTAGTGACATCACTAAAGCAGCTGGCTATAGAAGTCAATGGCAAAATTGCCAATAGATTGATTTGGTCATGGTTTCATTTGCAGATCTGTGTGGAGGAATGGTTAAGCGAGAGAGGGCATGATCTGACTGGGATGAGCAATCCCATTCTCAGGGTAAGGGAAGGAATGTAGGCCAAGGCGAGCGAGCCTTGCAGCGGCCTTGAGCACTACAAAAGAAGGTATTCACAAAACTGGTAAACAAGTCTGGACGGAACTAGGTTCCATAAATGTCGACGGAGCGTGGACAGCAACCTTGCACCAATCATATATCCGCTTTATGCGCGTGGACAGAAACTGTAACCAATCATGTAACTATTGCTAGCGCATGCGTATTGCGCGTCGATATATATACTTTGTGTAAGCTCTAATAAAGGGAGAACGACCATACTCATATTGAGACTCCGTCGTTACTCCGGGCCCGTCCCCCCACTCCGACAGATCTGTTCCTACAAAAGTTGAAAAAATAACTCTTATGGAAATCAATGTGATATTTCTGTAGGGAAATGTGTTATGATAGGAAGATTTTGCAAAAAATACATGCATGTATTTTAGTGACTGATGGATGATTTCTCGTGCTTAAACATGTGCTTCAGCCTTTGCAGAATAAAGTCATCACATTTTAAATGCAATACCAATGAACTAGCATTTTTCTTCAATATTTTCACTACTTATTTAAACTAGGTTAGTAATATGTTATTTTGAACAAGCACAAACACTGAGGCTTGGTAACTATCTGATATTTAAATATAGCCCATTCTAATTATCTAGGGTGGGAGTCATTTCTCTTAATTTAAAACTTATAAAAATTAATTGTGTAAGTCTAAGTTCTCTTATTCAAATTTTATATAGTTTTATATAGCAATTAAATAAATACTTCTAGGATGTGATTTATCTCACCCGAAAGTGGTATCTAAGATAAATAGGATTCTCATTCTGTGGGAGTGATTATTTCTCTCCCCTGACTTTAAAGAAAGCATAAGAAGCTTAGATTTCTATGCTAGATGAGCTGAACTTTACCATTAGACCACCTCTATAATAAATGAAGATAGATACCCAATGCCAGAGGACAAGCCAGAACATTTGTTATACTTAGGTTATAATGATTTTTCCCTTGGTATTGCCTCTTGGTAGGCTAAAGACTCTACAAAACTAGCTTAGCCTAAACATGCAACTAAAAAATTATGTGAGATGATTTCCACTCTTATAGGCAGCCAACTATCTTTGTCTCTCTCCTATGTAATTCAAGCATAATTTTTCTCTTATTTCAACTCCACAAGAGTTTGAGGAGTGTTTTAGGGGGAAGAGGGAAAAGTGGTTTTACACACATACACATATGTATACACATGCACACACATATTCCTATTTCTATTTATTTCTTCAGACCACCTAACACCAATCCTAAAGCTTGACTAATGATCTGATCTTTACCACTCCTGACATAACTCAGAAATATGTTCATTCTCAGTCTGTTCAAATACATTTCCAGAGTAGAGAAGGCACTTTCTGCTATTAGATATGATATTATTCCGATACTATATATTTACAAGGAAGCTGTTTGGCTGGGTTCAGACAGAACTAGTAATGAACATTCTCAGTCACATACTTTGGGCGTATATCATCTTGAAATGCGTTAGAGCTAGTGAAGGAAACATAGACCAGATTCCTCTGGTGGATCATGGGAAGTGTTAGCAGACTGTAAATTAGGGTAGAGGAGCTCCTTTTCCTATTGATCTATAGTTTCCATGAGTCTTTTTAGTTTGAGACTTGCACAGGGATCCAATTGAAACATCTCATTCTGGTGTCAGGTGGTTTGCAATAGGAGTTGAATGACTAAGAAAATGTTCATGTCTACAGTCACAGAGAATGCCCATAAAGTCCAACATTCAGCAAAATATCCTTTTGGAAAACCCTTAGGAAAAGCTCTGTCCCTGTGTAACCTCACCATAACATCACTATCTTTAAAGAGCTTTCATCTGGGATGCTTTTGACCTGGTTCACTTTGCAGTGTATCAGTCTGACCTATCAATCACTTACAGCCCAGTTAAAGATCACCTGGAAATTTTTGGAAGTTTAATGGGTTCTCAAGTGAGGTAATTGGACACAAATGTAAAATTCTTGTGGTAATTTTAGTTGGAACTTTTACTTCTTCGTGTGTTACTACACATATTACCTATTCTACACAACAGAAAGTGTTTCATGTTGGATTTAGATCTATAATATAGTGAACTAATGCATTCCTGTAAATGTGCTACATAAATGAAAGTGTTTATTAACATCAATTGAGTGCTGACACTAACATAATTAAAATGATAGTGACATATATCATAAAGTTCTCTTTTTTTTGGCTCAAGCAGAAGAGATTAAAGAAACAACTTTGTAATTTGATAGCATGTGTTAAATTAATGTTTGCCCATGTTTCGTTTTTTCATAATCATATTTAAACCTTCTCTTTGTAAGTCTAGATTAAATTCAAGACATACTTTCTGAATTTCAGATAACTTCCATCTGAACATGAGGAAATGCTTTTTCACTGTGAGGGTGACAGAGCACTGGAACAGGTTGCCCAGAGAGGTGGTGGAGTCTCCTTCTCTGGAGATATTCAAAACACGCCTGGACGCAATCCTGTGCAACGTGCTCTAGGTGACCCTGCTTGAGCAGGGGGGTTGAACTCAGTGATCTCCAGAGGTCCCTTCCAACCTCAACCATGCTGTGATTCTGTGATTCCTTTCTGAATCACAGCTATTTAAGATGAAGCAAAAAATGAATACTGCAAATAATTTTATGCAGATGGAAATCATGCTCTCAGTGAATTGTTAATGCTTAAAAAGAGAGTTTATTTAGAGGAAAGACTACAGAAACAGACCATGAATTTTAGTGATGCAGAATGTGTCTGTGTAAAACATACTGAAAAGCACAAAATTAAGAAATCAGTAGATCCTGCCCCACTGCATGGGGCTTCAGATGAGAAGGCCAGTCAGATTCATGCTGCCTCAATGTGAAGCCCATCTGGTGTATGCCACACAGAAAGCAGTGTGTGATGCTGTGCCATTTGGAGCTGAGGAATACCTTCCCCTGTCTGTTTGCATCTTCATATCACTTCCAAATTGGGTAAAGACTTTTCAGCAGACATGTGATCACAGGTCCATGGCTTCATATGCATATACATTGTGGAACAGTGTGTTCTAAGTTTACAGTGAGTATGCTACCACTGTTAATTGACAAATGGAAACCATCTGTCACCCATACTAACTTTCCCAAACAGTTTGGATAAACTCTTTACACTATACAACATTACCATACACTGCAGTGTTACAAGAAGGTAGAAAGAATATGTAATGAATTTTAATTATTTTTAACATTCTGTTTTGAAAAAAAAGAAATATTGCCATTAAAAAAGTCTTCTTACCAACTGGATTCTGCTCCTGTTGCTCATAGTGAGTGCTGCTTTATACCACACTTTAAAAAAAAGATTCATGTCAACTTACTTTTTACTAGGATAAAGATGATTCCCTATCTCCAAAATACATGGTTTCAATGTGGAAAACACCAAGGGTCGGTTTCAACTCCAGAATGTGTCTACCTAAAGCTAAATGTATAGGTGTCAGGGTTTTCATGACAGCTAGATAGCTAGTCTGTTATAATTATCAACAGTGCATAAGGGGACTTGATTCAGTTGCCTAAGCATAGAAGTCACCTGGGATGCCACAGGATATCTGAGGCATCTGCTTGAGGCTGGCAGACCTGTAGGTGATCCCTATCTCTCTGGAGTCACACCTGGAGACTGTCCTAGGATATCTCAAATGTCCTACATGTCTAAGGTTAAGCAGCTGAATCAAATCCTTGCATTTAGTCAGCAGAAGACCTCTTCAAATTCAGTGTGTCTTGATTCAGTGCCCACAAATAGATAAGTATTTAGTACTATTTGAAACATAGTAAGGTATTGTTCATTTGCCTAAATGTAGAAATCTAATACTATTATTGAACCATGGAACATTCCATGGCACCTTTTCCGAATTGGGCTTGGTAGGCGGCCTGTCCGCCCGAGTCAAATTTGGTGATGCGTCATCTGGGGACTAGATCCCACGTCCCAACTATCCTGGCTCAACCACAAGGGAGCCGGGCAAGAGCAAAATTCAATGGTACAAAAGACAGAGCAAGCCCCATGTCATCTGTGTGAAGAATTTTACTGTTGCCTTCCGAAGAAGGACTTTGTATAAACAAAGTCACAACATATATATATGCCAATTAAAAAAATTTAAACATCCTTACCTTTACTCGTAAAGATGTGAAGAATATCCACAGAGGACAGGAGCTCCCTTTGTGAAAAGAGTCTTGCTGTCCTCTTCAAGTGGCTAGTAGAGAGTCCAAGGTCGGCGAGGAAACTCTCATTGCCTTTATACCGCTTCCCTCTAGCGCCAATCGGGAATCCCAGGAACTCCACCTCTTCCACATTCGTCATCTCCTTCACTTGTTCTTCCAGATGTTGATATTTCTGGACTTTCTCCGCCGCAGTGTCACCTAAAGATGACAAACCACTTTCGTAGCGGACAGTTACATCCACTACTTTCGCCCAATTCTCCTTAACTACAACCAAGTCCGGCTTAAAGAGTTCATTGTTGTTATCCCTGAGGTTCGGTTCCATATATACCAACCACCCCAGTCTCTTAGCCTCTTCAGCCAGCATTCCACATAAGATGTTATGCCTACGAATTCGGGCCTCCTGAACCGCTGGGCAGTATCCGATGGTATGAGAACAAGTTTCCCATTCCGCAGGACAATGCCTGCACCCCTTCGGAACCCCTTCTCCCAGCCCCCGCACCAAATACTCCCTAGTGGGATAGACATTGGCACGCAGCTGTATTGCTGTTAATAACTTCCTGTGGGGAATACCCCGATAGTGTATGAGCCAATCATTACTGATGTTATCATTTTCAAAGTTCTTTATACCGCGGCCTTGTGATCTTAGATTGGCCCAATTTTCTAATTCTCTTTTCCTCCACTTGCTAGGAACCGGATAGATGACCCTGGGTGATGACATTTCCCATTCGGATGAAGCCTCGCCGCCTCCCAATACAACTGGAATTGTCATCGGGAGTTCTTCTCTGATGGATGGAATCTTATCGAGCCTTCCTCCAGCGGCGATCCAGACCTTGTTATATTCCATCTGGATCCCCTCTTCAAGAACAATAGTCCTCATGATGTTATCGGAGGACTGGGCAACTCGGTGCAACCGGCGAGCCTGTATGTTTGGAATTTGGCTCGCCAGCCGCGCAATTCCTAATCCGCCATCACTTGTGCTGGCATATAAAATGGCGTCACATGTACTGGGGGGTAAGTGAAGCCAGCTCTTCACTGCTGATCTAACGGCGAGGTCTAGGGCCTGGAGGTATGAGGAGTTTACTCCCGCATGATCTGCTGCCAACAGCACCCGTGGGACTGCATACCTCTTCAAGATTTCTAYCCTCTGCAGTGGCTTTAGTGGGGCTGCCCCGATGTTCTTCACCCCGGTGTCAAGCTTTTCTTTCAGCTCCGGCTTCAAGAGTCCAACCCAAGGGTCTACTCCCAGGCCCAAATATTTCTCGGAGCTACCGGGCTCAATTAGATGGAGTTGAGCCCCTTCAATTACCCATGGGTCACAGTTATTAACAGTATAAGAGTCTTTTGTGGGCCTTATTAGAAACCCATGGCATTTTCCAGCTTGCACCTTCAGCCCTGTAGCGTGACAAAACTCTTCCACCACCTGCAAACTCTTCTGCATGCCYTCCCACGAGTCACCCAGCAGAACCAGATCATCTGCAAACGCCAATGATGATACCAAGCTGTTACCATATTTGAATCCTTCCTTGATCTCTTCCAGCTTGCATAACAGTGGATCTACTGCTAGGTTGAACAGCAGTGGGGACATTGGATCACCTTGCTTCACCCCGGTGAGGATCTTAACCTTCTCCGAGCAGGTCTCCCCAACCTCAAGCCTTGTCGCACAGTTGTTATATGAATCGGCGATGATGTCAATTATATGATCATCAACGCCCTTCTGTCGGAGGACCTCCAGGATGTGATGATGATTGACCGAATCAAAGGCTTTCGCCAGGTCCACAAAGACGACCACCAGCGTCTTATGATCTTTCTTCGCGTGCCGTATAAGCACTTGCAGGAGCTTCAGATTTTCCACACAGCCTGGGGCTGAAATAAACCCTCGTTGGCAGCTGTTAATCAGGCAGGCTCGCTGCAGTCGTGCTGTCAGGATCCGTGAGAACAGTCTTAAAACTACCGACCCGATGGTAATGGGCAGCCAATTATTTATGTCCTCGATCTTTTTCGGATCCGCAGATTTAGGTATTAAAATTGTTCTACATTCTTTGACCCCATCTGGGATCCTTCCAGCCAGCAGCCATAGATTGAACAATTCAGCCAATTGGCTCCCCTGAGGGTCCTTTTTAATAACATCCCGTCTGGTCCAGGAGCGGAGTTCTTATTCATTTCCACGATGTTTTTCATGACCTCTTTTTGGGAGATCATCTTCTTGAATGCAGAATTTTCCGCCACACCAGCACTCCRGAAGACACCCAAGCCTGCAAACGGGGATCCCTCTTCCCACTTCCTCCGAAACGAGTCATATAACTCGCTCATTGGAAGGGGGCACTTCAGTGCCTCGATGTTGTCCAAAATGATACCAGCGAGCTTCTTGCAATCTATCCCAAAGAGCCACTGGTATCAGAGATACAACCCTCTTCTCACCACCCTGTTCTTCATCCACCTTCTCTCCTCCCTCGCAGGTGCGGGTTTCGCTTGGTGCTTCCTCCGTTGTTTCAATTTTCCTATGGCAATCTGCCCCGCCAGCTGTGACAACCACTCTACTGCTGACGCTTCGATGACTCTCCGGGCGTCCTCGCCATCCTCCAAGATCCTCCTACATGCGATCATATTGCTTGCCGGCAGAGACCCTGCTCGTACCTTCTCTGCCATGACCTTCCTATATTCCATTCTTATCATTTCCTTCCTTTCCTTCTCCACCAGGGACTCCCCACCGCGCTCCATCGCAGCTCTTTTTGGTGTTGCCGCTGTCTTGGCACCCGCTGCAAGCTGTCTTCGTTTATCAGTGATCTGCTTTGCCGTTTTCGTGGGCAAATGCTCTCTGATCAGTTTATTGATGAAGCGCTCATTCTTAAACCTTTCCTCCAACTCTAGCAGCAGAGCCGTCTCTTCCTCCGTCCAACAGCTTCTATGCATTCCTCGCAGGCTCTTTCCCTTCGGTCAAGCTGCTTCAATCCTCTCCAGATTCCTAACTTGTGGGTGCATAAGTCGCTTATGCTGAGACATGCCGCTCTTGGTCTTAAATTGCCAGTCGCATTCCCCGCAACGCCACATTCCAGGTTCCTCCGGGGCTTCCTCCTGACTGCGGATTTCTGGGGCTCCCTGGCACTTCGGAAAGTGGCAGGCAATGCTATGATGTTTCACATTTGTCCTCCCACATCGGGACCACTGAAAGAGAATTCGTCGCTGACCATGGGATCTCCTAAGATGGTCAATTAGAGCCGCGACTTTCCCCATCCTGGTGCCACAGCAAGGACATGCTAGGTGTTAATCGGGGATCTTCACGACTGGTGTTCCCACATCAGTCGTTCCCCCCACAGCACCAAGGATGGGACTCACTACCTCAGGTGATACAATTGTGGGGCCGGAGGGAGATCCTGGTTCCACGTCTACCACAACCTCCTCTGGTGCTTCTGCAGCTCCAGTCATCGGAGGTGATCCAATGGGTTCCAGGACCTCATAAACCTCCGGCAGATCTTTAATGCAATCCCAGGTCAGGTCGGGACAAGTCCCTTCCCAACCGGCCATGTCCGAATTATAAAATGTCAAATTTCGGGAAAGGTGGACCACCTCCTCAGATGTTACTCTCGCAGGGCAAGCCCTTGTGATTTCTGGGAGAATTTCTCCTGTCTGGGTGGCCACTGAGACAAAATTGACAACCCATGATCTTACAAGGCTGTGCAACATGACTGTGGAGGTTCAGGATATAACCAGATGAACCAGCCCCCAAGTTCACCTGATATGCCTTATGTTAGCCCTCAGGCCAAGGGCTTTGGACTCACGGCTACTTTACTAGTCCGCGGTTGAATAAATTTAGGGTCACCTGGAATTATTATCGAGTGGTCGGTGAAGCCAGTCGATAGGGTGGAAGTAACTATAGCACCGAGTAAAACACTGGGGCAGAGGCCAACTCGGTTACCCACGAATGGGCAYCCAGCGGGACCACGTGGAGGTGTGGCCTCTGCAGCTAAGCCCAGTTAGTAACTATGGCCCCGTCTTAAGAAAGTCATAGTTACTCCCGCCTATGTCCTACACTGGCTCTCCTAAGTCCAGCTAGTTTTCAAGAAGGTCTCATATCTTCCATTCCTGTTTCATATCCTCCTGCTTCATCGCTGCAGACTACTGGTAGGCAAGCGGTCAGCAGCTAGGATTGCATATTTTAAGGCAGATCAAATGGCTCAGGAATCCTGTGTTTCAGCAAAAGAACAGCTTCTTGACTCTATGGTCTATGTGACATTTAGTATCTGAAATGTCCAGATCTGAACGTATCTGAACTACCAGATCTGACAGTTATGGCTAAAGACTTACAGAAGATCTGTCTGCTTCCAAAACAGGTATAGGCGATCCAGCTAATATCCTATGGCTTCTTAGGTGATAGTAGATGTTTGTATTCAAGCGACTTACTTAAGCTTACTAATACCTTACTTGTAGCTACTTGCATTTAGACATCTATATTTGGCATATATAATCTGGAGTTAAATTTCCTTCTACTTTTCTTAAAAATGTTTTTTTTTCTGAACATGAAAACAAACATAATGATTTTCTAGCTCTGTAGCTTTCAAAACTTGCAAGAATTCAATTAGTGTGTGGAAGCAAACTAATAAGTTGAGAATTCTAGCCCTAACATTTGATGACATGACATTCATATTGCATACTGTTACTACTGTCAAAGAGCTCATGTAGATGTAGTTTAGAATTGGAAATATAATCTTATAATAATATTTAATTTTCATAATAATCAATGGAAAAAAGGGTAAGTGAGGTAATCATTGATAGATATTAGAGGTAAGTTCTTCTTTTCATAGCATTTTTTTTCTTAGTTTACCACATGGATACCATCATCACACATGTGTAATAACATGACACACAGAAACATCTGAGCCATTGAAACTTTGAAGTTCTTTTTTCTTTGAATATAACTATCCTGCTGCCAGAGGAGATTGTAGGATAATGTATAAATACTTCTGATAATTTTAAATGAATCAGCTTTACTTGAGGTAACAGTTTTCCTCCCTAGGTCACCTTGTTTTTCAGAATTTTTGTGAAAGCATTATATCCCTAACATGAAAGCATTTTTCTTTTATGTCAGCAAATGGTGTAGAAGAAATTCTTATGGGAGAGGGAGTAAATGAGTCTAGATAAACACTGCTAAATCTTCTGTCCCAAGGAAAGATCCCTGGCTGTCAGGCTAAAAGGTACAGAACACCTCACATCCACTTTAAAGCGGATTGGCTACATTTATAATATGTAGCATCTGCACCTGGGATTCCCAGGCCATTATACATTTGTTGCATAACTGTTCAAGTGACCTTAAGAAATATTCATTATATTGTCCAAGTGCTTCAGGACACAGTTAGATTTGGCTGAAAACTTCCAAAATGGCAGCTTTAAGGCATGACTTTGTGTCCCAGCATGTGGCATGTGAATMTGGGAGGGGGAGGAGATCTTGGGGATTCAAAGCCTGCCGGGACAGAGTTGGAAGACAGTGTTAGAAGGCTGTGTAAGGTGGAGAAGCCAACACCTGGTGCAGTCTCACTAATGATGCCTGGTCAAGTGCTACTTGGAGTGATGTGTCTCCGGAATTACACTGAGGTTTCCTGGACTGGTGCAGATCAAAGGCAACATAGGAGCTATTCAGACAACACCACACTGGTCCTAGTCTTGGCCACCTACCTGATCACGTTGCATAAACATTTGTTTGCCTGGTGAGGTAACATGCTGTCTTGTAAATTAGGCAGTGATACAGACTTGAGATTGTCAAGAATTATTCTACTGCATGCTGTTCAATCATCTTATTCCAGGGCTTGTTTCTGGAGAAATCGAAACATAAATTTGCTCAGTTGTCAGAATCATTCTTGCACTGTACAAATACCACATCAGAAAAGTTCTTAAAATATATTAATGTCCATTTTAAAAAGGGTTAATTTTTTTTCTGAACCTATTACTGTGATTGAAAGCCAATTTCAGAGTTAAGAAATTTAGAAGCTTGCTCAATGTATACTTAAAATACACTTAAACTCTGAATCCTCAATATTTTTTTTACCAAAGCTCCATTCACAAAGCCCCAGGATTCTGCTATCATAACAGAGGGGCAGTTTTGCTGTCAGAACACAAAGCTGGTCTTGAAAGAGTAGGGAACAGAAAATACAAATTACTTTATTACCGTGATATCCTCAATAAAAAGGAAAAATAGTTTGGGAGGAAGATTAAACTCAAGGAAGTAGAGATCAGGATCCACAAGAGTACACAAATGATTAAAGCTTGCTTATATAAAGTACCTCACTGAAGAAAACAACTCCTACAGGTAGAGATTAACCAGAGCATCTTAATGAGATCATCACGATTACTGTGAAAAGGCTGGAGATTTAATCAGAACAACAACAGCTATGGAAAACATCAAGGAAAATCAATTAAGATTAGAAACAAAGAGAAACCTATAAAAAGTTGATGGAATCCATGGAAGGGATGCTTTAAAACTAAATTCTGTTTGTATTTATATCAAACAAAAACAGCAAACTCAGAATTTGGTGAAACATGCTGAGCACCAAGTTGGTATTGTTCCACTGAGCTGTGCAGTCACGTGGGGATGTGGCCTTAAAGATATTTAGAAAATACTGCATTTGAAAAGATTAAATTTAACCATTTTTTTCTGAGATGTGAATTATAATATTGAAAACTGGCAAAGAATCACAGGTCTAATCTCTGTAGCACTGACCAAAAAATTTTGTCTAATAAAGAAGTTGTTATCCTTACAGAATCACACAATCACAGAATCACTGAGGTTGGAAGGGACCTCTGGAGATCATGTAGTCCAACCCCCCTGCTCAAGCAGGGTCACCTAGAGCACATTGCACAGGATCGCGTCCAGGCGCGTTTTGAATATCTCCAGAGAAGGAGACTCCACCACCTCTCTGGGCAACCTGTTCCAGTGCTC